>NW_010541028.1:53219-64683 GCF_000687285.1 Phaethon lepturus
TGCCTGGGGCTTGGCTGCCGGCTGGGGCTAAGCCATGACAACATCCAAGCAGAAGTAACTTTCCTACCTTCTTTAAACTCCCAGGCAAGACCCAGGTCTGGGGTTCAGGAGGGGGAAGAATAAGCATGTGTGAACAATAGAGCCCTACTTTGCCGAGGTGCTCTTCTCCGTGTGAGCAAGGGTGCGAGGAAGAGGAAGGTGGATATTAGCTGCAACCTGGCTGCAGACTGGTTTTTCTTTTTTTTTTTCTCACCACCTTCTGCTTAGGACTTGGAAAGTGCCAGTTTATCAGACTGCAGTTGCCAACTCCTGTAATTTTAGAATAATTTTAGAAGAAACCTTATGTTATTGGAATTGTTTTTAGATCTGTAGCTCCTGGAGTCAACTTATATTGGAAGTTGCCTGCCAGTTTTCATTTTAAAGCACAATTTAGCTTCATGATTGCTAAGAGAAGCTTAATAGTAAAGCCCAAAGGATTAATACAGGCTTAAAAGTCAGGTGGTATATACAAACTTTAATTTTTATTTTTCATGTACTACTTTTTCCTGATTTATGATGAATATCAATGACTTAGGCTATGCAGAGATATTCATAAACAATTGAGTCAAGGTATCTGGACACTTATTTTTCAAGGCAGGAGCTTCCTGTTGCTGAGATTGTACAGCCTCATGCTGCATAATTGATTTGCTTGCCACTGTGTGGCCGTGCTTGGCATTGGCTTTGCCAGCCTCTGCTAATCATTCTCATTCAGCCATTTCACAAGCTGGTTAGAAAAAAACCCACAAAACAGTGTCCAAATTTGCCTGTGCTGCACTGAAGGCAAATGTATACCTTGCATTTATAATGAAATCTTTGTTCAAAAAATGTAGTTGAATAGCAAGGAATTCTTACAGATCTATTCAGTTTTTATTTTAAAATAAGGAAATTGGTGGCTGATTAGAGTTGCAATCCTTGTTCCAACCCTGGGTGGCAGAACATGGACATACCTACAGCCTCAAATACGGATTTCTGGTATTGGAGAAAAGGTAAGAGCCTCAGATTCATTAGCCATACCAGTATCCTGCACATTAAACATACCCATAAGGCCAATCTCCAGGCATGATTCTGGCAGCAGAAGGTTGTGTGTCCTGTTTTTCAGGAGGAGCAAGGATGATTTTCCCTCCTAAGGAGGGTTAAAGATCACCTTTCGTTAGTGAACTCCTGTCATAAAGATCAGGGAAAGGTGGCTCATGTCAGCCAAGGACAGAGTAGACCATAGGATCCCATTAGAAACAATTCCTGGGGCTTTACTCCACTTCATTTTATTTTAGACTTATCCTTTCTAAGGAGAATATCTCTCTTTCTCCTGCACACATCTTGGTTTTGGGAATGACTGGGCATTAGTCATTACTGCAGTGTTTTTTCACAGAAGTTACCCAAGTACCTCTTCGGTACCCAAATACAATGCACAGAGCTCTTAAGATGCCGTGCATGGCTTGGCTGCTACAGGTATGGACAGACAAGAGTTGGTCTCAAGAACATACCTGAATACAGGCTCTCACCCCCTCCCTATTCTGCCCAGTACATCACAGTAAATGGCCATGGACTATTTCTGCAGATTAACTACCACCATGCGAATTCAAACCCTCACCAAGCCCACAGTGATTTATGTAGTACCATAGGAGAAAGAACATAAAATTGGGATTTTTTTTTTTCTGTTCCTATTTCTGCTGGAATTTTTGGCAAATGACCTGACCTCCCAGTTTCCCATTCCTGTCAAGGGATGATAACACTTTTTCTCTTAATCTCTATTTTATGTAGGTAAATTTTCATCTTCACTCTGCAGAGTCCAGTTCTGATGTGCATGCTTAGTGCCTCGTGAATAGAACCTAATTTGAGCTGGGAACTGCCAACCAATGGACAAGCATCAGAATATGTCTGTGGAGTATTTTTTGACCTCCCTTTCCTTTTTGTGTTTCAGTGGTGGACTTGTGAGTCATA
Organism: Phaethon lepturus; assembly: GCF_000687285.1. Taxonomy (NCBI): domain Eukaryota; kingdom Metazoa; phylum Chordata; class Aves; order Phaethontiformes; family Phaethontidae; genus Phaethon; species Phaethon lepturus. The sequence goes on from NW_010541028.1 coordinate 55,200, forward strand.
GGACTCACCAACAGAGCCTCTTCCCATCATAAAGCTCTAATTGCAAATTAACCTTTGTTTGATTCCTTGTAAAAACGTTATTCTTCCTGTAATTGAAAAAGAAGGGAGCACAGTAACAAAGCACCTGTTTATTGCTCAGCTTCCTCTGAAATGTTAAATGTTATCAACTGCTGCCTAATTTGTGAACTAATTAAAAATAGTTCTTTGAATAACGTAAGTGTGTAAGATTCTCAGGGATTCTATAAGTAATACTTGGACTGCCAAGATACTTTGACATCTTAGAAATGCTGCTTTTGCATGGAGCTAGTGCAACATGTTTTGGATTTTTAGCATGAATACGGTTCATGCTAATGAGGAAGAAAATTCAACAGTGCTCGTAGCTAAATTATCTTTTGCTACTAATAATTTCTTTACACTGGCATCAATTCACTTGTCCTAAAAGCATTTAAATACTGAGGACTGATTTTGCAATTTCTTTGCATGCAAAATACTCAGTGAAATCATTTGAGATTTTTATGCATCATCAGCTTGCAGGACATTAATAATTGGATTCAAAGCCTTGTGTAATAGTGGGAAACCTCCTATTGATATCAACTAGTGTTTCATCCAGCCATAATTGAAAAGCAGAAATATTCTTTCTGTTGAAATTCTTTCATATGAATGTCCCAATAGGTGCCAATAAACTGAGCGTGTCGGTTGTTATGGAAAGATGAGAACAAAGGGGATTAGTTAGTAGGGAATGATACCCAGTATTTTCCTACCCCTTTTTTTAAACTGAAGTCAACATGTTTGATGATTTAAAACATCTGTGGGAGAGACTTTTGAGTCTACTGAGGAGAAAAGAAATATTTCGACTCTAAGTTCTCACTGTAATAAACAACTCTTTTCCTGAGTCTATAATGGACTAGATCAATAAAACAATTGACAGTAACCATGGGAGAAGAAGAATAACAACCTCATTTAGCATTTATAGACTGCCGCTCCTGAAAGACTTTCTAAACGCTTTAATTAAGCATCACAACAACCCTATGATATACAGTACAGGAAGAGTTATTATCTGTATTTTACAGGTGGAGATCAGCACAAAACCCCACCCTTGCCAAGGCCATATAGTGAGTCTTTGGCAAAGCTGGTAGTGGTAATCATGTTACTTCACTCCCATTCGTTTACCCAAACTTTGCAGGAAATACCCTCCCCCCTATGTAATGTGATTTATAGGCCAACCTTGAGAGGTTTTTTTATAGGCCCTCTAGGTATAAGTCTGGGTGAACCCACCAGGTGTTCATAGGACAATAGTAGACTATACCCAGTGTTTCATTAAAGGAGGGGTGAACAAGTTTTGGAGATACAGGAAATACCCAGCTCCTACCAGATCTCTGCAAAATCGTTGAGAAGGTTCATCTCTTTCTCTCTCTCCTTTTTTCCCTGATTCGTGGGTTTTGTCTGAATGTGAAGGAAATTACTAAAGATATGGATAGTGGAAAAGCATCTGTTGGTTGCATTTTCAGGAGAGTTTCTGCTCAGCATTGCTGCAGATAAGCTCTCCAGTGAGCCGTTTTTCATACACTCCACCTTGGTATTGCACAGTTCGGTGTTCTAGATGACTCTCAATGGCGTTAGGGGGAATATCCATGGTTTTTGGAGTGGCATTTCACAGCTCTGAAGGTTTGCGAGCCACCAACCACAGAGCAACAATGTCACTGATAAATCAGTGTCAGAAAACTCTGGAAAAAGCTATCCAAATTAAAGAAACCCTAGTATCAGCCAAAGTATACCCCTTCCCTATGCAAATCTTGTAGCTTAACTCTTAAAATCACCGTCTGACGATTTATACTGAAAGCCATTATATTTTCACCGTATATTCACAGAATAAATGGTCTTGTGACTAAGACTCAGACCTGAGAAAGGACTTAGATGTCTTGAGCAGAATGTGATGCTGCTTTGGGTACTGAGACTTTCTATGTTATGTGAGGGGAGACTGGGGAAAATCAGAAAAGAAACTATGAGCAGGCTGGGAGGGGAAATGCCTGAAGTCAACTCAGAGTCATATTTGGACATCACAACTCCCACCTATGTGTACCTATTATTTTTTAGTGTTTGGCTCCAGGTTATCAAGACTCCTAGCTCATGAAGAACCAGTAGGGATGCTGAGTGGTCCCCAGTGTGTGATCACCTGCAGATAGTCAAGAGGCGATGCAGAAGTCAGGGAGCTTACACCCTGAAATTTTCTATCTGTTATATAGTTATCTGCAACCTTCCTTTCAAAAATTAAGCAGGGATTATTTGAAGAGAAATATTACAGAGGTGAAAGAATCTCCTAAGGAAGAAGGGAACAAGGTTCAGTTTTCACCTCTGTCAGGAGGTGTCACACCTTCGTTGCTCAACTCTCACAACCATGGTCTGACCTGGCCAGACGTGTCCTCAGATAGCACCGATTTTCCATCGTCCCTAGTGAGGCCCTCCAACGACATTTGCCTGGAGAGAAAGGGAGCATTCAAGACCAGAATAGGTCTTCTCCAGGACTTCCCCATTATTTTATCTAATGATGTTCAATGCAGAGTGAATCTCCTCTGGGGATTTTGAAGTACAATTGCAAGACCTATAATTCTAGATGCTAAATTGGTACATATCAAAAGCGGGCTCCATCCCCAACAGGAGATTTTCTGTGTCTTTGATTTTCTTTATCCCTTGTCCTTCCGTACCCCTTCTGCGAAACATGACCAGTACTCTTTCTCTTTCTGTCCTCTCTGTCTTACTGAACTAACTAGTATGTTCTTCCTTGCTTTACTCTTGGCACATTTTTGTTGAGTTGGATAAGGGGCAACTCCAAGGCAGTGATGTGTTATGAAAGTAAATAAGAATAAAGCACTTGCAAATGCAGCACATCAAGTCTACCAAGAACTGGAGTTTACTTTCTGTGCTGGCTTTTCCCAGGCTGCCTTCATTTACAACTTCAGGCCCTTGACCTTAGTTGCCAGTAGAAGATGTGGAGGAAACAGCTATGAATGTAATTTTGTGTATGCAAAGATGTTTTTCCAGGCAGAGATCCTGGAACCCACTCATCAGGTGCAGCGTGATCCATTAGACATTTATTTATTCAAGGATGTTTATGGCATCTTCCATTACAAGCACACATGTGCCCATAGAACTGAACTGTGGCTGCTTTTCTGCACCACAGCCTCATCTCTGGGACATCCAAAATTAGCTTCTCTTGGAACCAGGAAATAACTATAGGTCAAAAACCATGGCTGTGCCAAAGCATCCCCTCTACAATGGGAGAGACAGTTGGGTTTTCTGGAGTTGAATTTGGCCTTTCAGGCATAAGCCATGAAAAGAAACACTGTCCCTTTACTATGGTTAAGCACGGGTCCTTCTCAGTGCTTCAGAGGGGTCATCTGTTCGGCTTGTCTGGAAAACCTTTACTGACTAAAGGCAATCTCTTCCACAGCATTACGCCGTGGGACCAGCCTCTGGCTAGTTGATCGAATTTAGGCTAAATTTTGGTACTGAAGACATCTTTCTTCTTCTCTCATCTCAATTAAAAATTGCTTGGACCTATGAGACATTTATTCTCTTCCATGATATTCTGCCTCTAGTAACAGCATATGCATCTTCAGACTACATCCAAACCCCTCCATTACAGCTTATAGTCACCACCTGGGCTGTGAGCTTTATAGTTCCCCATCCCTGTCCAGACGGCGGAGTACCTCACATGGCAGCTGCATCCAAACAGTTGAAGTCCTACCCTTGCTTTTGAATCAATAAGAATTTCTTGTACTGATCCTTTTTTTCTGCTAGGAGGCATGGCAGCTTGTATTTAGCGAGAGAGGAGAAGCTGACAGGGGATTTCTATTTCTCATGTATTTTTTATGCAAGCAGTGTTTGGAGTAGATTGCATTTACAAGTATCATAATTGCATGGAGTGCTTTTACCAAAGTGTGCCTGGTAAAAATGGCCTTTTGCTTTTCCCTCCACAGCATTTTCAAATATCTCAGTGCAGAGTGCATATTTTATCTTCAGTGTAAGGGATGGAATTTTAAGCAGGACTTTTTTCTGTTTGTTTTTCTGTTGCTGTTGTTGCTGTTTGGTTGGGTTTTTTCAATCTGTAAGCTAGTCTTTAGGGTTGGAGAAATGTTTTGACAGAGAGGAAAGAGATGATAATAGATAATGGAGTAATCCATTTGTTGTGGCTACTTTACCACTGAAATTTGTGTATGCTGGAGACCGCTAATAAAAATGGAGCCATTTACACATAATTTAGTTGATTGAGTTAGTTCTAACTCTTTTACAGCTGCCTCTGAAGTGCATAGTTACTTAAGGTTATCATTTTGAGAAGGTTTTTCATTTAGATGGATGCCAGAGATGCAGGCTACTCTTATTAGGAGTCCTTGTATTAGCTGTCCTTGTACTGTGCTTTATGTAATTAGTGCATACTTAAACAGTACAGCTATTTAATAACCCCTCTGTGTGTTCCACGTAATGATTATAATTACGCCAGTGACTGAATGCAGAACCAGAGCATCCAACAGGATGTCCTTGTGACGCAGAGCGGTGTGAATATTAACCAATTCCCCACCCAGATTTGGCTGGGAGATTCCAGGTGCAGGCTACCAGGCTGCCTGCGCGAACCATGCAATGCTTAACCACACGTGGAAACAAAGGTTTTCACGAGGTCCTCCCAAGGACTGATTCACCTCCCAATCCATAAGCCACTCCAGTACTGGGAATATTCACCCTGATTGCAGAAAGCCTTGGACCAGGTACGTGGACAGTAGGAACTGTGAGCAAGGTTATCTTCTGGCTGAGTCAGCAGTGGCTAAAATCTAATGCTTGCTCCCAAAAATGAATGTTTAGTTTAATTTTTTCCCCTCATTAACTGTTCACATACCACCAACACACTGTACATACTTCTTGGCTTTGAAGAGAGAGAGTCTGCGAAGGATAACAGATAAGAGGAAAAGTCTAGAGTGTATGGGTGTCCATGTGCCTATAGGCATTAAAAATTAGCCTGCTGGCCCTCCAATTCATTATGCACTTCTCTGCAAGCTACATTTCATCAGTTGTCTCAGTAGCATTTGAGCCAAAGAAGGACAAGACAGAAGTGCATTTAATAAAAATATTATTTCTTATCAAGATTATTTTCCTATTTCTAGATTATTTTCCTATTAGGAAAATCCAGAAAATCAAGCTCACAGCCTTTAAAAGTAATGCTCTGCACGTTTGTATGAAGATAACACTTCTTCCAAGCCCACAGGTTGTCATAAGCTGATCTGCACATTCTTAATACGAGGACTTGAAATATTTTTCTGGCAGGAATCATATCTTAATAGTGAAATAGTCTAGCAGGCCCCCTCCCTTCTCTCTCTGAGTTTATGTTTCCTGGAGCTAGTGACAATATTTGGCCCATTGAAAAGTCACATCAGGAAGAAGAGGTGTCCAAAGTGCTCAGTGGTGCTCAGTGCCATTGCTTTGAAGTCATTACTAAGGATAAGCATTTATACTGAAAAAAAAAGTAGATGTACCCTTTTTCACAGCTTTGCCTGTTATCAGAGGCGGCAGCATCTCATAACTGCTCTGATCAAACCTAGTGTATGAGGCTAAGGCAAGGAGGCCACTGACCAAACCCGAGTTCCGTCCATCACTTCCTACCCTGTTCCTGTGCCAGAGCTCGCAGAGAGATCTCTGTTCAGCCTTCTGCCAGGTGGATGCTGGCCATGGCCAGGGCACTATAGTCTGTTCTTCCCTGCGTAACGCATCACTTACGCCCAATTATTCACCAAAGAGTTTATGCTAACAAACTTCAGCTGGTTGGTTGTTTCTAAGTTGCCTCAATCCCACCACAAACCCCACTATGGCCAGAGGAGATGCAGCTATTTTACACCAGTGGAGGACCTACCCTAAAAATGCTGACATCCCTGATTTGCCACAATGATCTTTTTATCTTCTCCTTTTGAAAAGGACAGTAGCAAAAAGCCAGTAGCATGCAGAATTATTTATGCTAAACTTCCTCAATCCTCTTAGATATTCAGCACATTGACAAACAGTTGTTAGCTCTTGGAATACTTTTGCACAAAGAGTAATCTGATGACAAATCCTTCAGTTTACCCTCCTGCAATCCAGTCTGCTATGTGAGTTACTTTCTTTGCCATCAAAATCCTTTCAGCCAAAATGTCTTTTATGTTCTTCATTGACAACCCTTTACTCGTTACAGCTTGGGTTGTCTAATTTCATCAACTTTCTGGTAACATAGAGGACATTGGCACAGTATTTTTAATTTCTTTGGAATGATAAAATAGAGCTCTAGATAGATTTCTAGTACAGGTTGTTTAGCTGGAAGAAAACCATACCTGCAGGAAGACATACTGAGCTAAATGTATGTTGGTGTGGTACACTTTGACAAAAATTAGACCTTTTTCTGCATCATACAAATGTAAAGCTGTTTGAGGTCAGCCTCCTCTACATCTAGCAGGGACACAGCCCGTTGCTTGGTGGTTTCTGTCTTTATGTGGCTACAGCCACCCCCTGGAGCGGGGAGGATGATAAATTTCTGTGCTCAGCACATGAAGAGCATCAGAAAGCTGCATTCTGGATTGATCACAGCTGTTACTATCTGAAATACCTAACAGAGAAGTGCAGTCTGCCCTAGGTTCCTTGTATACTCCATGGAGAGAGACAGGTCCACCAGGGAGGGGAGCAAAAGTTAGGCTGAATGTCACAAATGCTTCTTTTTTCAATATATTACTGCTCAACTTGAGACTGAGATCTGGCATGAAACTCTGATGTAGGTCCTTGGCGTCTTTCAAACCTACAACACTATCTCTACCTATCAGCTGTGAGTACCTTGAGAGTCAGATCTCAACACCCCACTCAACGAAGATGGCTTTTACTGTAGGAATTACAATAATGTTGAGGGAATAATAAAAGGAAGATTTGCTAAAATGCACTATACCAGCAAACAGAGGAAATGTGTTTCATAGGCTAGCATGTTGCCTGTAAGCAGATCTGACAGCTTAATTTTTCTAACATGGTACATGGGAAACTTGAAATGAGCTTTTCAGTTAAGTGAAGGACACAGACTGTGTCTCCACAGTGTGTTTAATGAGGGCTCTCAGCCATATTTCTCCTCTCACTGCTCTTCAGCTTCCTTATTCTCTTTCCTTCCACGAGATGCATTTCCAGATAAAACAGCAATGAGTTTTTCTATGTCTATTGGTTTGACAATGGCATAGTGAGGACAGGAATACACTTAGATGCTTCTTTTACAACAAAAACCTTCAGAACCTGAATTCTTGGTTTCAGTGTTGCACTTATGACTGTTTCCAGCTGGGAGAAATGATGCAAAAATGCTTCAGCACACATGCAAATAAGATACTATAATGGAGTTATCTTAGCATTAAAAAACCCACTTAATTTTCATATCCAGGATATACAAGACTAGTTAGTATTGGCATCCTTGTTCCTGTAAGGCAAGAAATAAATGGGACACCTCTTCTTGGCCCTGGGAGAGGGAGAGGCCTCAGGATCAGAACATTTAGCGTAGGGTACATATGGCTCAAGGTACAAGGTAGGCACCCGACTGTTGTACATTCTTTCAGGACACCGAAGTCTTGCACAGTTCCTAGAGAAACAAAACCCAAAGACCAGGACATGTTTAACAAAGCACTTAACTTACACTGATTTACAGCAGTCGACATTTCAGCACTTAAAATCTTACCTACTACAACAATGACGTGAACTGTACATCCCAACTGAGGATCCCAGTGAGTGTGCCAGGACTGCAGATAGTATCACAGCAAAACGTAGCTGCTGTGATCCAGGGCATTTAAGGGAAAAAAATGGAAAGCCAAGCAGAACTTTCCAGACTCAGCAGAGCAAGGGAAGGCATTAGCACAAAGGTTTTCCAAAGTGCTTGAGAGATGTTAAAGAAAGGCTTTTTCATAAGCCAAATGCTCAGAAAGTAGTTCTGAAGGTGGGTGTCATTTTTTTCCACCTAAACCATGTGTATGCAAACATTTGACAGTCAAATGGTTGCTGATGCATTTAAGTTTCTAGCCTAAGGCACCCATGGGCTTCAAGTCAATCAAGAAATGGATGGAGTGTGCAGAGCTGTCTCTGAAGAATAGTCACAAGCAGGTCAAAAGCTTATGGGTAAGAATCAGGGACTGAGGCAACAAAGGGAACCTCGTGGTTGGTGTCTACTGCAGGCCACCCAGTCAAGGGGAGTCTATTGATGAAGCTTTCTTACTCCAGCTACAGGAGGCATCGTGCTCACAGGCTCTCGCCCTGCTGTGGGATTTCAACCACCCTGACATCTACTGGAAAAGTAGCACGGTGAGCTGTAGGCAATCCAGGAGACTCCTGGAGTGCATGGAGGATAACTTCCTGTGCCAGGTAACAGGCAGTCCTACCAGAGTGGATACCATACTGGACCTGTTGGTCACCAATGCATGTGAGCTAATTCATGGCGTCAGGATTGGAGGCAAGCCTGGGCTGCAGTGATCATGCACTGGTGGAGTTCGCACTCCTGCAGTATATGGGGCAGGTAAAGAGTAAACTCAGGACCCTGAATTTTAGGAAAGCAAATTTCCAGCTCTTCAGGGAGTTAGTCAATAGGACCCCCTCAGGGTCTCCTCAAACTGCCCTCAGGGACAAGGGAGCAGAATAGAGCTGGCAGATCTTTAAGGATGGTCTCCATAGAACGCAAGACCTCTCCATCCCCGGGTGTAAGAAATCAGACAAGGAAAGCAAGAGACCTGCATGGCTGAGTGGAGACCTGCTGGATAAACTAAAGGGCAAGAAGGAAATGCACAGGCAGTGGAAGCAGGGACAGGTATCCTGGGAAGAGTACAGGGACACTGCCCAGTTGTGTAGGAGTGGGGTCAGGAAGGCCAAGGTGCAGCTGGAGCTGAGCTTGGCAAGGGGTGCAAAGAATAATAAGAAGGGCTTCTACAGGTATGTCAGCCAGAAAAGGAAGGTCAAAGAAAGCGTCCCCACCCTTGATGAGCAGGACTGGCAAACTGGTAACAACAGACAAGAAGGCGGCTGAGATAGTCAGTGACTTTTTCCCTCAGTCTTCACTGGCAGTCTCTCTTCCCACACCTCTGGAGGGGATGGACTGCAAGATGGGGACTGGAGGAGCAAAGTTCCTCCCACTGTAAGAGAATATCAGGTTCGAGACCACCTGAGGAACCTGAATACGACTATGGGACATGACGAGATGCATGCCAGAGTCCTGAGGGAATTGGCTGACGTAGTTGCCAAGCCACTCTCCCTGATATTTAAAAGTCCTGACAGTCAGGTAAAGTTCCTGGAGACTGCAAAAAGGGAAACATTGCACCTGACTCTGGGAACTACCGATCCATCAGCCTCATCTCTGTGCCTGGGAAGATCATGGAACAAATCCTCCTAGAAGCTATGCTAAGGCATGTGGAAAACAGGGAGGTGATTCGAGACAGCCAGCATGGCTTCACCAAGGGCAAGTCCT
>NW_010541029.1:0-3029 GCF_000687285.1 Phaethon lepturus
GAGGCAACAATGGGAACCTTGTGGTTGGTGTTTACTATAGACAGATGAAGGGCCTACACCACCTGATCAAGGGCAGCCTAATGACAAAGCCTTCTTACTGCAGCTACAGGAGACATCACACTTGCAGGTTCTTGTCCTGCTGGGGGACTTCAACCACTCCAACATCTGCTGGAAAAGTAGCACAGTGAGCTGTAGGCAATCCAGGAGACTCCTGAAGAGCATGGAGGATAACTTCCTATGCCAGGTAATAGACAGCACTACCAGAGGGGATGTGATACTGGACCTGTTGGTCACAAATGCATATGAGCTAATTGCTGACATCAAGACTGGAGGCAGCCTGAGCTGTAGTGATCATGCACTGGTGGACTTCGCAGTGTTGAGGGATATGGGGCAGGCAAAGAGTAAAATCAGAACCCAGAATTTCAGGAAAGCAAACCTCCCGGCTTGTTGAAAGTTTATAGGTAAGAATCAAGGACCGAGGCAACAATGGGAACCTTGTGGTTGGTGTTTACTATAGACAGATGAAGGGCCTACACCACCTGATCACGGGCAGCCTAATGACAAAGCCTTCTTACTGCAGCTACAGGAGACATCACACTTGCAGGTTCTTGTCCTGCTGGGGGACTTCAACCACTCCAACATCTGCTGGAAAAGTAGCACAGTGAGCTGTAGGCAATCCAGGAGACTCCTGAAGAGCATGGAGGATAACTTCCTATGCTAGGTAATAGACAGCGCTACCAAAGGGAATGTAATAGTTGACTTGTTGGTCACCAAGGCAAGTGAGCTAATTGGTGATGTCAAGATTGGAAGCAGCCTGGGCTATAGTGATCATGCACTGGTGGAGTTCACAGTCCTGAGGGCTATGGGGCTGGCAAAGAGTAATTTCAGGAAAGCAAGTTTCCAGCTCTTCACAGGGTCAGTCAATAAGCCCCCCTGGGAAACTGCCTTCAGGGACAACGGAGCAGAACAGAGCTGGCAGATCTTGAAGGATGCTTTCCACAAAGCACAAGAGTTCTCGATGCCCAGCTGTAAGAAATCAGGAAACGAAGGCAACAGACTGGCATCACTTAGTCAAGACCTGCTGGTGAAACTAAAGGGCAAGAAGAAAATGCACAGGCAGTGGAAGCAGTGACAGGTATCCTGGGATGAGTACAGGAACATGCCCGTTTGTGTAGAGATGATGTCAGGAGGGCAAAGGCATATCTAGATCTGAACAGGGCAAGGGGTGCAAAGAAAAATAAGAAGGGCTTCCATAGGTATATCAGACAGAAAAGGAAGGTCAAAGAAAGCGTACCACCCCGATGAACACAACTGGCAGACTGCTAACAGCAGATGAGGAGAAGAGTGAGGTACTCAATGAATACTTTGCCTCAGGCTTCACTGGCAAACTCTCTTCCCACACCTTTTGAGGGTGTGGCTTGCAAGATGGGGACTGGAGGAGCAAAATCCCTCCAACTGTAAGAGAAAATCAGGTTTGAGGCCACCTGAGGAACCTGATCATACTTAAGTCTGTGGGACCTGATGAGGTGCACCCCCGAGTCCTGAGGGAATCGGCTGATGTAATTGACAGTCCTGACAGTCAGGTGAAGTCCCTGGAGACTGGAAAAAGGGAAACCTTGCACCCATTTTTCAAAAGGGTAGCAAGGAGGACCCTGGAAACTACCAACCCTCTGAGCCTGGGACGATCCTGGAATAGATCCTCCTAGAAGCTATGCTAAGGGACATGGAGGACAGGGAGGTGATTCAAGACAGCCAGCATGGCTAGACCAAGGACAAGTCCTGCCTGACCAACCTAGTGGCCTTGTAGGATGGAGTGGCTAGATGAGTGAACAAGGGAAGAGCTACAGATGTTGTCTGTCTGTTAAGGCCTTTGACACAGTCCCCCACAACATCATTCTCTCTAAAGTCGAGAGAGATGGGTTTGATGGGTGGACTGTTGGGTGGATGAGGAATTGTCTGGATGGTCGCACCCAGAGGGTAGTGGTCAATATCTCAATGTCCAGATGGAGACTGGTGACGAGCAGTGTCCCTCAGGGGTCCATACTGGGACGAGTACTCTTTAATATCTTCATCAGTGCCATAGACAGTGTGATCAAGTGCACCTTCAGAAAGTTTGCAGATTACACCAAGCTGAGTGGTGTGGCTGACACTCCTGAGGAATGCAATGCCATTCAGAGGAACCTGGACAAGCTTGAGATATGGGACCCGTGTGAACCTCATGAGGTTCAAGAAGGCCAAATGCAGGGTCCTGCACCTGGGTCGGGGTAACTCCTGGTATTACTGCAGGCTGGGGGATGAAGGGATTGAGAGAGAGGTACTTGGGGGTACTAGTGGAAGGAAAGCTGGACATAAACTGGCAATGTGCGCTCGCAGCCCAGGAGGCCAACCGTATCCTGAGCTGTATCCAAAGCAGCATGGACAGCAGGCTGAGGGAGTTAATTCTGCCCCTCTACTACACTCTGGGGAGACCCCACCTGGAGGAGTGTGTCCAGCTCTGGAGCCCTCAGCACAGAAAAGACATGGATCTGTTGGAGAGGGTCCAGAGGAGGGCCACACAAATGATCAACAGGGTAGAACACCTCTTCTCTGTGGACAGGATGAGAAAGCTGAGGTTGTTGAGCCTGGAGAAGAGAAGGCTCCAGGGAGACCTTCTTGTAGCCTTCCAGTACTTCAAAGGGGTCTATAAGAAAGATGGGAACAGATTTTTTAACAGGGCCTGATGCCATAGGACAAGGGGTAATGGTTTTAAACTAAAAGAGGGCAGGTTTAGACTAGATACAGAGAAGCGATTTTTCACAATAAGGTTGATGAAACACTGGAATAGATTGCCCAGAGAGGTGGTAGATACCCCATCCCTGTACACAGTCAAGGTCAGGTTGGATGGGGCTCTGAGCAACCTGATCTTATTAAAGATGTCTCTTCTCATTGCAAGAGGTTTGGACTAGATGACCTTTAAAGGTCCCTTCCAAACTACTCTGTGATTCTAATATAAGGGGAGTAGTAACATATTTAGACATGTACTTTTTAGG
>NW_010541029.1:3057-5267 GCF_000687285.1 Phaethon lepturus
CTGCTGAAGTCTCTGGATGTTGATCATTTGTTGTAAACATCCTTCTTTCTTCCTGAGGAAAAGTGGACGTTCAGAATTAAGGCACAGGGAAATATTGAGGTGAGGAGCATAAGACCAGGTTGTAGATACCAGAAAGTCTATGCATAACCATTTTAACTATTATTATTGCAGCTTTTTTTTAGTAATGTTTTATTTTTACCTGTAACAATTACATTTAGACTAGCAATAATTCTTTGGTTAGACTGTGTATATTTATATTGCACTAACAATAAATTCTTAGTTTTGCATAGAATATGTGGGGGTTTTTTTGTCATAAGGTTTTGAATATACATAGAAGGACCTGTCTTTATCACTTCATCTGTTTGTAATACTACTATGTATTAGAAACAGAAATTTCTGAATGGTAAAATTTCTGGAAAAGGATAAGTCTAGTCCATTTATTTTTGGAAACAAGTGGGAATAAACTTTCTCAAGTTAGACACTGGCACAAATAAAGTTTCATGATATACCTGTTTTTCAGAAAAAGATTTAAAGAGTTTCAGTATACTTGCATGGGTCAAAAGACAAAGAGTGTAAATTTTAAATTAAGCTTTTTTTATCTGGAGCCTGTACCATTTAAGATTTTATGCAGATGAGCAAACTCAGCTAGGTTTGGTCTGTCAAAGCAGCATTTATTTAAAAGGAATAAAGAGAATCATTTGCTATTGTGGGTACAAAAATGAATGTATTTTTTATTTGTTTTATACAAATTTCAATGGGTCTTTCTGTAGATCCATTGAAACAAGTTTATATTTTTACTGAGTCCAAATACCATAGATTCATTGCCATTCATCTATGTAGTTGTAATGATTTCATCTTTCTAAATTGCTGTCATATTTCCTGTAAAAGGATAATTTTTTCTCATACTGTGCCAAAATTAATATAGCTATGGTCATTTTTTCTCAGGTTATATAAATTGATATCTTTGGATTTTTGTTTCCAATTTGTTTCTTTAAAAGAGTCAAATGGTTTTATGTTTTCTGTCATGTGCCATGCTTAGAAACTTTGAATACAAAAGGGATGCAAAAGAAGAAGCGAAGGGATGCAAAGAGAATGTTTTCATGCTTATGAATATTAAAGTAAGTGTTCAAAGTAAAAGCTTTATTTTGCCTTCAATATTTGCAGCTGTGAGACTAAACAATTTGAAATTGCCCTTGAAACATAAATTATATCATTTCTTACTAAAACTCTTAGTGTTCCTAGATGCTGCATAGTACCCTTAAAGAATACTCTAAAAAAACTGTTACGGGGAAGACATATTGGATATCCTGTCCAATATCTAACAGGAAAGATTTTATAACTGAAATTCTGACCTGAGTAAAGTCAATGGGAGGTTTATCATTAATTTGACTAGGAGACAATCTCACTAGAGGTATTCAAAATAATGCTAGACATAAAGGGCAGAGGGAAGATACTCCTTAGCTTTAAACTAGACAACAAATTTATATTCCTACAGCAATGCTTGCCATAAATGTTCATGCTATCTAACACTTGCACTTCGAGTTTGTACATAGATGTTCTTCAGCATGTACAACTTGACGTCTTAAAGGATACGGAGAAAAGTGAAGGGTCAGAGTTGCTCCCATGATCACAAGAGAAGTAGGAAAAGTGTAAAGCAATACTCTCAGGCTTTTTGGATTAATTTATTTTGCTCACGTGTTGCCTCTCAACCTACCTCAGCCTCTTCACTGGTCTCTTAGCATCTCCTTTTATGAGTTATCAGTATTTACATTTAAAGTTTAGAGTTAAAAAGGGAAGACTCTTTCCTCCTTCCGATCAAATGATTAAAATAATTTATTTGCTTCTTTAATTTCACAATCTCACTAATTTTATGAGGTTAAAGCAGGGCTTTTTTTCTCCTCAGAGATGGAATGGGACAAACTTCTCATTGAAGTTGAATTATTTCTAAAAAAATGTTTTATTAAAAATTAAAAGTAAAAGATTAATCCAAATGCAGAGAGAAAATTTGAAAGGCAAAAGCCCAGATAGAACTCAGTCTGGCCATGGTCATTGTCCTGGTTTCAGCCAGGATAGAGCTGGTTTTCTTCACAGAAGGTAGTGTGAGACTGTGTTTTGGATTTGGGATGAGAAAATGTTGATAAGGTGCTGATGTTTTGAGTTGCTGCTAAGTAGTCAAGGACAGTCCAGCTTCTCGTGCTGACCTGCCAGTG
>NW_010541029.1:6277-6520 GCF_000687285.1 Phaethon lepturus
CATCTGGGGCAGTGGGCACCTCCGGTGTTTTGGAACTTCACTCCCGAACAAGTGCAGAATCCTGATAAACTAGCAGAATATTTGGAAGAAATAGAAGAAAAGGAAGAAAAGGCAGCTCCAAGGAGACACAAATCATTGCAATGTGCTGGGGCCTGGCCCATGTTACTGAGCTTTGTTTAACACTATGCAAAGGGGAGAGAGGCTCTCTGGGTCTGATGGCAATGTGGCAGGCACTGTGACTAA
>NW_010541029.1:6984-10423 GCF_000687285.1 Phaethon lepturus
GGCAGGCACTGTGACTACTCCAACCCCCACGACGGGCACTGTAGTTACTCAGACTGTTGCAGCTGAACCAGAGAACCAGCCTATCCCTGTATCAGTCTCCGCTGTACAAAAGAAGAAATCTTGGAAGCAGAAGTCAGCTCGTTTAGTAAGGGACAAGGAAGATTCTTCTAAGAAGCCAGAGGAAGAGTGAGGAGACAGAGTGCTCTGAAGCAGGGCCATCACAAGGACAGAAGAGGGAAGAGAGCGGGTCATTGCTTGAAGATAAGGAAAAGGAAGAACTCATAAAAGAGACAGTAACTACCCGATCTCTATCCCTGAGTGAACTGCAAGATAAGTGAAAGGATTTCAGGTGTTGTCCAGGTGAGTACACTGTCACCTGGCTGCTCTGATGCTGGGATAATGGGGCCAGTAGCCTAGAATTAGAGTCTTGGGAAGCCAAGCAGCTTGGAACCTTTTCAAGGGAAGGGGACATTGACAAAACAATTGGAAAAGGTTCATGAGTCCTAAGCCTCTGTAGGTGGCTCCTGTCGGGTGTGAAGGAAGATGTTCTATGTCATCCAGGCAAGTGGACCACCATGAAGAAAGGTATCCAGTACCTGAGGGAGCTAACTGTGCTGGAGGTGATTTATGGTGACTTGGATAATGAGCAATCATCCAAAGATCCAGATGAAGTCAATTGCACGCGACCTATGTGGCAGAAGTTTGTACGGAGTACAGCATCATTGGATAATGAGCAATCATCCAAAGATCCAGATGAAGTCAATTGCACGCGACCTATGTGGCAGAAGTTTGTACGGAGTACACCATCATCATATGCCAACTCATTAGCAGCAATGGCCTGGAAAGATGGAGAGAGACCAATGGTGGATGAATTGGCTGGCCAACTCCAGCAATATGAAGAAAGTCTCTCTTCCTCCCTACGGGCCTGTGTCTCTGCTGTAGAGAAACTGTCTCAGGAATTACAGCAGAGGATATGTACCCTCCACCCGTACGGACCAGTATCTCAGCTATTAGGAGTAAGCATTCTTCTGCTCAAGAGAGAGGATATAGAGAATATACACTGTGAGCCACCCTTCTTTTTTTCTTCACTCAAAAATGAGACAGCCTGAAGCGGCCATATCAACTTTGGAAATCACAGAGAAATTAATCTCACTTGGTTTAAATGTTTTCCAAAATAATGTCTGTATTTAAATGCCCTAAACTTCCTATACAGACAGTAGAGAGAAGCAGACACTTCATTTCACTAAACAGAATGCTATTCTTTTTAAATGTCAACTTTACGATGAGGCGACTCATGCACTTGACATGCTTGTTTGTTGTTTGGGGTAACAACTGGATATAAAAATATCCAGCAACTTAAAGTAAGCATTTCAAATGGTAACATTTATATTATAGACCTCAAGACTATCAATGGGAAAAGATGGGCATCTAGTACGCTATGAGACTCCCTTTGGCATCTGAGAATTCTGTGTTGCCAAATATGGCATAAGATCTATAGGGAAATCACATATTTCTGGAGTAGCAGGTTTGCCTAGGAGATCTAAAATAGTAGTTGATATATATGTGGAGACAACTAAATAGAAAAAGTGAGAAAGACAGTTACTTTAAGATACATAGCTTTCATTACATTGTCGCTGGGCACAGGTTTCATGATGACCGATAGGGTTTGATTCTGTAGCTTACACACAGGTTCCTAGTGCCATTTCAGACGTCTGTGGACCCCTCTCCTGCTGCATGCAGAACAGTTTGGTGAGGCCAAAGGGAGCAACAGGAAGTTGGAGTCTTGTGCATAATGATTTCTTTCCACCACACCTCCATGCTTCTTGTTTTCCTCCACTGCTCCTGGTTTCTTATTAGTTTTAATCCTGCTTGGTCTTCTCAAAGCCTCATTCTGTTCCTCTTCCCAACTTAAAATGACTTTCTTTTTAGGCTCACCTAATGTAAGGGCTTAATCAATTTACTGTAACCAGGAATGTGCATAAGCCAAAATACAGTGAAACCCAAGATGACTGTGTTTGCTGTTAATTGTGCTGGGATTCCATGGCCCTTATCCAAACATTTTGGTCAGCTGGAGTATGTCTCTATTCATCTTGCCATTGCACACCTAAAAACTGTTTCTGAAGTGCGGGTTTTTAGTTGAAGCCCTTGATGGCATATTACCTCTTGTCCTTTACTTAATACTTCTTCTGGAGTTGCTTCTCCAGTCAATACATCATCAGTGTTTTGGAAAAATCTAGTTAGATCTGTTGATTTAAAGTTTGGTGGATGATGCCATAGCAGACGGTAAGGTTGTGATACACCCTGGGACATCTGATTCCATGTGTATTGCACATCATTTCAAGTGAAGGCAAATTGGAGTCTGACTCCTTCAGCCAGAAGGATTGAAAATAAACCATTTGCAACATCACCTGTAGCATACCAAATATATTGTTTGGCTTCTAGCTCATACAAGATCTGAAAAATGTTTGGGACTTGGAGGAACTTATTCAAAGCTTTAAAGTCTATTTTAATCCACCAATCTACAGCACGCTTCCTTTCAGGTCAAACAGAACTGTTGTATGGCGAATGCATTTTTGAGACCATCCCTCATTTCTCCAGAAAATAAGCTAATCTTTGGATTTCATCATTAGCTCCTTGGTCAGTTTGATACTGTTCTCAGCAAATTACTTGAGTTGCCAAGGGAATGCCAGATATATCTGTGAGGAATATCTGAGCATATCCTACAGTGTTGGAGTCAGTAGAGTCCTGGGGAATGCTCTAGTTCTCTCCTGAGTTTTTGCCTACTCAAACCACACTGCCCTTTCCAAAGGCCTGAAGCTTTCCTGCTATATCCACCAACCTACAGTGATCTAAAAAGTCAATCCCAAGGATAGCAGGTGCAATATGATCAGTAGCAAAAGGTAGGGGTTCAAACCTCATCTACGCAAACTGAGGTTCCCTTCCACTAGAACTAGGCATATCACGCTCCTCCAGTTATTCCAAGAATAGTCATTTAAGGCTACTACTTTATGACTTCTGTTCGACAAGCTCAATAATAGGCTTGCCAATGTGACACTCATCAACAAGAAAGGCTGGAAGGAAGATCCTGGAACTACAGGCCTGTCAGCCTGACCTCTGTACCAGAGAAGATCATGGAGAAGTTTGTCTTGGGGGCGCTCACGGGGAATATGAAGGACAACCAAGGGATGAGGCCCAGCCAGCATGGGTTCATGAAGGGCAGGTCCTGCTTGACCAACCTGATCTCCTTCTATGACCAGGTGACCCACCTAGTGGATGAGGGAAAGGCTGTGGATGTTGTCTACCTGGACTTTAGTAAAGCTTTTGACAGCATCTCCCATAGCATTCTCCTGGAGAAACTGGTGGCTCGTGGCTTAGACAGGGGCACTCTTCACTGGGTAAAGAACTGTCTGGACGGCCGAGCCCAGAGAGTTGTGGTGAA
>NW_010541029.1:10774-16433 GCF_000687285.1 Phaethon lepturus
GGCTGGGTCCTGCACTTCAACCCCAGGCAACACTACAGTCTTGGGGAGGAGTGGCTGGAGAGCTGCCCGGCAGAAAGGGACCTGGGGGTGCTGGTTGTCATCTGAATATGAGTTGGCAGTGTGCCCAGGTGGCCAAGAAGGCCCACAGTGAACTGGCCTGTATCAGGAATAGTGTGGCCAGCAGGAGTAGGGATGTGCCCCTGTACTCGGCACTGGTGAGGCTGCACCTTGAATCCTGTGTTCATTTTTGGGCGCCTCACTACAAGAAGGATGCTGAGGTGCTTGAGCGTGTTGAAAGAAGAGCAACAAAGCTGGTGAGGGGTCTGGAGCACAAATCTTATGAGGAGTGGCTGAGGGAACTGGAGTTGTTTAGTTTGGAGAAGAGGAGGCTGAGGGAACACCTTCTTGCTCTCTACAACTACCTGAAAGGGGATTGTGGCGATGAGGGTGTTGGTCTCTTCTCCCAAGTAACTAGCGACAGGACGAGAGGAAATGGCCTCAAGTTGTGCCAGGGGAGGTTTAGATTGGATATTAGGAAAAATTTCTTCACCGAGAGGGTGGCCAAGTATTGGAACAGGCTTCCCAGGGAGGTGGTGGAGTCACCATCTCTGGAAGTGTTCAAAAAACATGTGTATGTGGCGCTTCAGGACATGGTCTAGGGGACATGGTTGGACTTGATGATTTTAGAGGTCTTTTCCAACCTTACTGATTCTGTGACCCTGTGTGATTCTGTAATTCTATAATGTGCACCAAACATCATTATCTACTAGGATGTGATGTTGTTGCTCTTGTGATAAAGATTTGCTGGCCACCTTTCCCAGATAGTCCAATAAATTTGGTTATCCTCATCTGCTGCCAGGACAGCATTATTTTCTCTCCCCCTGCCCCCTCCTTGCCATGTTGTCATCAGCTTCAATCAGCTGTTAGAACAGTGGTCCACACACTGAGGCAGAAGGCAATGGTTTAACTGAGCACTAATATGTCCCCTATGCTTGCAAATCCTTAGCTCTCAGTGCTAGATCTCTAATGTGCCTTCCAGCCCACTCTGTCATATACTTTCCATTTTCTTTCAAGAACATCCATAAGTCTTAGTGTGTAGGAGGGGGCATGCAGAATTCTTGTTCCTTCCTGACATTTTTCCTGAGGCTGACCATACTACTGGATTTCTGATAGTATATTTGGCCATGCTGCTAATCTTATACCATTCTTCAGGCATGCATTTTGTACTAGAGGTGCTGGTTTGTTATGATCCCAGTAAGAAAGGCACTCATACTGAAGTATCACTTCAAATGTTGCTTATTCGAGCTAACACTATAAAGAAAGAGGTGATATTATGGATAATACTACATCCCTTCATATGCTGGGAACCCTAAGTCATGCAGCATCAAACAGACCTCCAATAAGTAGCATGCCATGCAGATCCCATCCTTAGGAAGGTTACCCTGTTTTGTTTCCCTGAGCTCTGACAGTATTTTCTCACAAGAAAAGCACTTCTATTAAGCATTTCTGCTGTCAACACATAAATGTCATAAACCTGATGTATTTGATGACAGCCTGAAAGTTATTTCAGTCAAAGATGTTACAGGGATAATCTATTCTCTAGTACCCTGCTTTTTTTTTATTGTGTCTGTACAACTGATCTTTTAAAACCTTGACTATGTATTAAAAATACATATATTTATTTAGATCATCTACTGAATGCATTTATTCTTAAATGCTTCTCTAGTTTTCCTAAAATGCTGCTTTTCATGCTGTTCTACCTTAATATTATCATCACGTTTCTGACTCTTCTGATAAATGAGGTCAAATGAGGTAGAGGTAGGAAATTCTTCCTTGGGAAAATTATAACTACAAATTTGTGTTACGCTCCAATTCAGTTATACTATGTATTAGCTAATTTTTACAAGAGAATTCTGAATTTAGATAGATATTTAGATACTTTAGATTTGTATTGGAAGGGGACAAAAAAGCAAATCTTTCCTAAGACATCTCTAAACTAGTACTTAAAAGTGTAATTATCAAAAGTTTAAAAATGCACAGTAATTTCATTTACATTAAACAGTACATGTATTGTGCTATTTTTACTTATTATATATATTAGCCAATATACTGACATTCAAATGTTTATTTGAAAATTCATTTTGTACTCTAGTATATTTGGTCATTGGAAACCCTGTAAACTTTAGCACTGTGAAGGTCAATGGATTTGCAATGATAATGTGTAAAGTAACAAGATGCCCCCTAATGCAAAAACAAAGAACACAATACAATAACTTGGGAGGAAAATTTTACTTGAAGAGTCAGGAGTTGATGTCAACTAGCAGAGATTTATTAGCACTTTAAGAGTCTATGACCTAAGGAACTTAAAGCAGGACAGACATAGGTTTTATGAGTTTATTTAAGGACATAGTTCTAATTAAGAGCCATAAAAAATATGCTGTAGAATCTCAATTGTTCTGTAACAATCGGCTCTTCTAACATTAAATGACACTCCAGAAAGTTAATGGTTTTCCATTAGTTGAAATAATGCTGTTAAACAGTTTAATGGCTGGAGCAGAATGCTGTAAATTAGGTAATCTATGTCCTCATTGCTGTTCTGGTACTTGCTTTCGTGAGGTTGAAAAGTCACCATGTCCCTTCTACTCCTATTTTTCAAAACTGTAAATCAAATATTATACCAGTTTCTAGGCTCACTGTGATATTGACCTTCTCTAACTCTACAAGCATGACATCACTCAGTGCTCTTTCACATGTTTCTTAGAGTAAAATGCCCATTCTCTTAGTGGCTTGGATTACAGTTCCTTGATTTTAACTGAGATAACCCTGGGTTATTTGGGTTGCCTAGAATTTGTTCTGGTAATATCAGACAATTAAAGAACTTCCATGTAAAACAATAAATGTCACTTACAAAAATCTCTAAAAGTTATTGATGATTAAAGGACCATTTCTTGTTGTCCAACAGCCTTCTATTTATGGACTATGATACATGTACATTCATTACACTGTCTCCTCTCCCAAACTCTTCTTCACTGTCTGTTCCTTTAGTTTATATAAAATATCTCTCAAGCTCACAGAAATTTTTCTTGACTTTGTTATTCTAAGATTTGCTTTAAAATTGTTATTAGGAAATTTATATTACCATGGAAATGTAACATCCTCAGCAAGACTACTTTTTTTTTTCCCCAGAGTTTCTGCTGTATGTTTTAGTAATCCGAAAGATTATCACATGAACTGCACACAAAAACTCATTCTTCATGTGTCTTGGACCTGGTATTCTTTATTATATTGTTCTGGTGATGGTCAGTTAACAGAAGGTTGAAAAGGCACTGGAAATATGAGTTACAAACTGGCTTAGTACCACCTTGCTGGACAAACTGGTAAATTATTCTGTAGACATAATATTGTGTGCTCTTATTCCATAAACATTTGTACAATACTTACTTCAATAGGAATCTCAACTTTGCTAACTGCGTCTCTTAATACTATTACTGATGATAAACTAGCTATTAGTGGCTTTTGAACTATACCCTGCTTGAAAGAAATGAGAGATATTGCTTACTCTATGATGAGTATTGCTGGGATGGAGTTAATGTTCTTCATAGCAGCATGGGTTTGTGACTAAAACCATACTGATAACACACCAGTGTTTTGGCTATTACTGGATGGTGTTTATACAGCATCAAGTCCCTCATTTTGCTCACTTTGCTCCAACTCCGTCCCTTTACTATCTGAGAGTAAACAAGAAGCTGGGGACAAACATGGCTGGAACAGCTGACCATAATTGGCCAAAGGGTTATGCCATAACATATGATGTCATGCTTAGCAATAAAAATTCAAGGAAAGAGGCAAGGGAGACATTTGTGATTATGATGTTTAACTTCCTAAGTAATGATTATTCATGTTTTCCAGAAAGTGGTTGGACATCTGCATGATGGTGGGAAATAGTGAATGAATTCCTTATTTTGCTTTGCTTGCATGCACAGTCTTTTTTCCCATCTATTAAACATCTCAATCCATGAAGCTTCTTGCTTTTTTCCTAGTTTCTCCATGTCCCGTGGGAGAGGGGAATGAGTGAACATCTATGTGGGTGCTCGACTGTTGGTCAGGATCAAACTCCCACATACTCATAAATTTGAGTTTCTTTTACTGTTGAATGCAAAGATAAACAATTTATAGCCTCTTTGATCTAAAAGTGAGAGATTTCATCAGAAAAGTATAAAATTGAGAGGAAAATAATTTTTCAGATAAAAGAGTTTTAAGAAGATTAAATAAAATTCCTATCACTGGAGAGAAAAATGATGCCTTTTTTCTTTTTTTTTTTTTTAATTAAACTTGATACTGTACCTGACCAACTGTATCCAACAAATCAGAAATGAGCCATAATTTGACTTTGATTTTGCTTCACTAGAATAAATGCAGTGCAAGTTCAAGCTGGCCTCTACTTGACTTATATATACATTTATGAAGAACATGATTAAATATCTTTGACTTTTAAGAAGGCTTGATAAATTGCTACTTTCAGTTTTACAAAAAAATAAATTAAATAACAGACATAGAAAACTAAAATGTAAATATTAAAAATGTTCAAACTATCAAGCTATGTCCAGATAAAAGTACATGTTCATATTTAAATAAACCAGAGTTTTCTGGGAGGACAGCTTTCTGAAGATAACAGCCCATAGCATCCATGATTGACTATGACTTTTCAATTCCTTGAATTCAAACTGTTTCTTAAGATTGTAATGTGATAGGTTCCTCTATTTGTAGTCAGGCATCTTGAATGAGACACTGTAGTTGACAGAACGCTCAGCTTATTTCCATTCCTGAAGCCAAATTTCATTTAGCTGTCCTCATAATGTTGGGTTTATTAGAATGTAAACTCTGGAAGATAAGCAACTCTTCCACACCTCTTTATTCTTACCTCTTTCAAAGTCCACTGCAAGCAGACACTCTATTCATGTTTTGCTGTAGTGCAGATTATCTACTGCTTATCAAGGTGATAAAATACCTGTCCTGTTAACAGGTAACTTCTGTATGGAACTTTACGTCATACAGTACTTTATTGCAATATGTCTTTGTAACAGTATTTTTTTCAGTGATCTTATTAAGTAAATAGAGCTTATCAGATGCATTATCAGAAGTACAGGAACATGGCAAACAGCTTTAGTTTAGATATTGCTTTCTGAGACTCTTCACAGACATAGTCAAACAGATGGCTCTGGTGGTATCTGATACTGTCATGGTTTAACCTCAGATGCCAATTAAGCACCACACAGCTCCTCAGTCACTCCCCCACAGTGGGATGGGGGCAGAATCAGAAGGGTAAAAGTGTGAAAACTAGCAGGTTGAGAGGACAACCCTGGAACATACATGTTATAGATGTCAACATATGTAGTCATTCAGTTATGTAGTCAACCCATGTCTGGGTTATTGTCTTCCTCCAAAAAACGGTCAGGCTCTTAAGTGTTGTTAATCATATCGATTAATCGAGAGACAAGGTCATGACAAACTAGTTACTTCACCATGTACATAAAAGCATAAGACTGAATCATGTCAGAATTCTGTGGATCTGCATTCTTATGTGCCGTGGTTTAACTCCAGCCAGCAACTAAGCACCACGCAGCTGCTCACTCACTCCCCCATCGTGGGATGAGGGAGA
>NW_010541029.1:16464-31150 GCF_000687285.1 Phaethon lepturus
AGAGAAAATTCATGGTCTGAGATAAAGACAGTTTAATAGGCAAAGCAAAAGCTGCACACACAAGCAGAGCAAAACAAGGAATTCATTCACTACTCCCCATGGGCAGGCAGGTGTGTTCGGCCATCTCCAGGAAAGCAGGGCTCTGTCACACATAATGATTACGTGGGAAGAAAAATGCTATAACTCTGAATGTTCCCCCTTCCTTCTCTTTCCCCCAGCTTTATTTTGCTGAGCATTGATGTCATATGGTATGGAATATCCCTTTGGTCAGTTGGAGTTGGCTGTCCCAGCTGTGTTCCCTCCTAACTTCTTGTGCACCCCCAGCCTACTCGCTGGTGGGGTGGTGTGAGGCAGAAAAGGCCTTGACTCTGTGTAAGCACTGCTCAGCAACAACTAAAACATTTGTATATTATCAACACTGTTTTCAGCACAAATCCAAAACATAGCCCCACACTAGCTACTATGAAGAAAATTAACTCTATCCTAGCCAAAACCAGCACAGGTGCTTACATTAATTGGAGCTGTATATCTGCATCTTTAGAATCTCAAAGCGAGGACAAAAGCACATCACATGTTTGGATAGAGAATAAGTAAACTGTATGAACAGAAACAATTTCCTCTCATCCCTTCACAAAAGCAGTGGAAGCAAAATGGGCTATAATACCTCACTTGTATTCCACATCTCAGAAGAAATAGCATTGCCAGCTCTCTAGTGATTTATTTTATGAACATAAGGAATCTCTCCAGCACCTGGAGCACTTCCTCCCCCTCCTCCTCACTTACCTTGGTGTCTGCAGAGTTGTTTCTCTTGCATATTCTCACTCTTCTCTTCTGGCTGCTCTTGCGCCACAGTTTTTTCCCCTTCTTAGATATGTTATCCCAGAGGCACTACCACCATTGCTGATGGGCTCAGCCTTGGCCAGTGGTAGATCCTTCTTGGAGCTGGCTGGCATTGGCTCTGTCAGACATGGGGGAAACTTCCTACATCTTCTCACAGAAGCCACCCTTGTAGTCACCCTGCTACCAAAACCCTGGTATGTAAACCAAGTACAGTGGGAACATGACAATGTAAAGCCCTCCTGGGGAGGAAAAGAGCACTAATTGTTATTAATAAAAGCATGCCCCCAAACGCATCATTTTAATGATATATCCATCACTAAACTGAAAGTAAGTAATTTAGAATTATAAAAATGTACCATATATAAGTAGATAGTCTATACTGTCTGAACATCAGTTTGAGTTTTATGAAAACTCCAACATGCTTCAATATACAATTTTAGGGGGTGTATAGAAAACAGTTACATGATTTTTATCACCTTTCATGTTATGGAGTATGTGTTGAATTAGGTGGAAGATAGGAGGATATAAATTGTATCTCAAGCACATCTTTTATGGTTCATTATGCTATTTAGTTTTTTCTTAATTGAATGTTCAGGAATGCATTGCTGAATGTAGTCACTACAAAACCATAAAGATGATAGAGAGGGAAATTTTTTCATCTAGACACAGATACTTAGATATGTAAATATGAATCATGGTTTTATAGACAATTGTTGTTATCTGTGTGAATTTGTATCAACTTATGTTCATTGCTTTGATGAAAGATTATAAGCATTAAAATATTTGAAAAGCCATTATGAAATTATGAAAAAAATCTTTAAAAATTCTGGTTTTAAGTAGTTATTCTTACTTCAAAAGTTATGAAAAATTTACAGTATTTTAAGTTCTTGTTTGTGAACCGATTTTCTTTTAAGCTGGGGTTCTATGAGATGCAGTTCCTATTAGCAATTCCTATGTGAAACATTCAAACTATATCAACTTTTCCTGATGGCCAGGATTTTTACACACTAACATTTACATTTGTGTCTTTTAGAGGTTGTTGGTTTTTTTTTTTTTCCCTTTTCAACTCTCCATGGGTTTTCTGAACATCTTTTTAAAGATGTTTTATTACAATTTTTATAATCTTTATTTAAGTTTCATTTTTTGGTACTGTTTTCTGCTGTGCTTACCAGGTATACTTATTGCTTCCGTCACTGCTGCTTCAATTCAGTCTTCCAAATTTATTTTGAACCTCCTGTTGTGTTTAAATTCCCTGGATCTATTCAATGACTGCTTGCCTCATAAACATGTAAGTATCACATGAATCAATATCTCACAGAGTGTCTTAGTTTCTTATCTGACTTCTGTCTTCAGTGCATCTCTCAGATACAAGTGTTTATTGTTGATACCGAGGCAACACCCAGTATCAATACAGGCTGGGGGATGAAGGGTTTGAAAGCAGCCCTGCTGAGGACTTGGGGGTACTGACGAATGAAAAGCTGGACATGAGCCAGCAATGGCTCAGGAAGCCAAGCATATCCTGAGCTGCATCCAAAGAAGCGTGGCCAGCAGGTCAAGGCAGGTGATTCTGCTTCTACTGAGCTCTGCAGAGAGCAAGTACCCCACCTGGAGTACTGCGTCCAGCTCTGGAGCCCTCAGCATGGGAAAGACATGGACCTGTTGGGGAGGATCCAGAGGAGGGCCACACAAATGATCAGAGGAATGGAACACCTCTCCTCTGAGGACAGGCTGAGAGGGTTGGGGTTGTTCAGCCTGGAGAAGAGAAGGCTCTGAAGAGACCTTCTTGCATCCTTCCAATTCTTGAAGGGGGCTTATAATAAAGATGGGGAGAAACTTTTTAACAGGGCCTGTTGCACTGCATCCTTCCAGTTCTTGAAGGGGGCTTATAATAAAGGTGGGGAGAAACTTTTTAACAGGGCCTGTTGCAATAGGACAAGGGAAAATGGTTTTAAACTACAAGAGGGTAGATTTAGACTAGATAGAAGGAAGCAATTTCCCACAATGAGGGTGGTGAAACACTGGAATACATTGCCCACAGAGGTGATAGGTGCTCCATCCCTGGAAACATTGAAGGTCAGGTTGGACAGGACTCTGAGCAACCTGAACAAGCTGAAGATGTCCCTGCTCATTGCAGCAGGGTTGGACTAGATGACCTTTAAACATCCTTTCCAACCCAAACTGTTCTATGATTCTGTGATTATTTAGTCTGTAGAGTTCTTCAGATCTGCTGACATGAACATATTTTTTTCTGATAGTGATAACTGTTGTTCCTGTTGTGCATAGTTCTCAAACACCTGTTTTTCCTGTTTGCTTTTTGTGAAAATCTTGTATTTGTGGCCTTGCTCTCCTGTTACCCATTTCCATCTTGATGTTACAGTGATGCTTGGTTATAATTATCCATTTTTTTTACCTGGATGAAAAAGGTCTGCTTTACACATTTTTTGGTATGGTGTTTTTCAGAGTCCATCTTAAGTATATGAGAAATTTGACAGTGTACATATATGATTATTCATATATATATGTAGGTATGTCTAGCTGGCACACATTTCTTTTGGTACTGGAAGCAGGCTATTTACAATAGTGTGGGCTTAGTATTTACTAAACCACAGACTGATCCTTTACCTCTAGGCAAATCTATGCAGTGACTAATATCCACACTGCTGAAGACTGTTTCTCTTTTAGCAGACAGGCCGCATCCACCCTCCATAACACTTGACTCTGGTTCTTTTCTGGGCTACATGCAGTGCTCCTCTGGCCTTCAGACATTTTTGTGTGTGTTTCTTTTATTTTGAAGTTACGAAATAATACTATGATTGTATTGCATCCCATCACCATGTTGTTTTCATGGATAACACTTTACTGCATGGGTATGGAAAAAAATAATATGCATTGAAAGTATTAGGGCATATGATGATGGTATCCAGGAGTACTATAACTCTGTAAAGAGAAGAACTCTATGATGGAGAAGTTATTTAGGAGATACTAACAGGAGAACAAAAGAATAAAATTAAAATGAAACTATTACATAATATACATAAAGATTATTTAGCCTGAAAAACTTCTTCACTACAGGATGTTTACTTTTGGAACACATTGTCACAATTTATGAAAGGTGGTTGCTCAGCTAAATTAAGCAGGAAATCATAAATAGTATAATCTACAGTAAAATGTGATAATGTAGAACCTTATGTGGCAATTATTATTTATATGTAAGGATATGCTGAAATATTGAAAGTAGTTTCTCAGTACTTGTCAATTATTGTGTTTCTTGAACATTTATTCTGAATTATCTGTCACTTTCTCAATTGCCTATTGGAGAATATGCAATAACATTCTTATGGCCATGAAATAAATTTAAAGACTGGCCAGTGTCTGCAAGGAAATTTTCCTAGTGTACTTCCTATGGCATAGGCAATGCACATAAAACAGATGCAAAAAATTGTTGGTGATCTGTGACGAGTGAGGGAAGACAAGCAGTCGACTCAATGTGAGTGATAAAGCAAGCTTCAATTTTAATGCAAAACCCTACACATATTTATACACTGAGTTCTACCTTATGCATACTTATCTTACAATCATTGGCTTAGCTCTAAAGGTTACATTATCATACTCCTCCTACTTGCGGTTACTGCTACGTGGTCCGGGTTCCATCCTGTTTTCCTTACTTCTTCTTAGCTGTTTATCACAGCTCCTTCTCCTCAAGGCCAAGCCCTGCAGGTGTCCAGCTGTTTACCAGCTTCCCAGTGCCGCAGCTCCTTCTCCTTAAGGTCGAGCTGTGCAGAATGATCCCAACAGTGATCCTTGCATAAAATAATGCATGTGTGCACACACACACACAAATAGTATAAAAAACAGCAGTTTAATTTAGTATTTAAATTTGTATTAAAAATATCAGCAATATGAGTGTCTCTGAAGAGTGTGGATAAGGATTTTGCTGTTTATATAGCAATAAGGAAAGAAGAAACTCACTATCTACAATAATAAATTAATAAATAAAATCAGACTTTCTTTCTGGAACAAAAAAATAAACCATAGGTGGGACTGAATTATCCTCTTTACTTTAGGGTCGATTTAGATACACAGAAAATGACAGTTTATTTAAAGTCTTAAGTCAGTATTGTTAGATTCTCAAAGTCTCTGAAGAATGAGTTCATAAAAATGACTGATATTTCACTTTTGAAAAGTGGCAATTATTTCCTTTCACAGGTCAAAAATAGCTGTATCCTGAGATTTCTCAAATACTTTTCTGTTAAGTAATTAAAAGAGCTAAATATGGGAATATAGATGTCAGCTCAGTAGTGTTTACTGTTAGGCATGAGGATATTTACACTGAATCTTTACCAACCATGTGTTTGAATACATTTATGAATTTTTCATAATTTTGTATGACAGATAAGTTTATATAATTGTAAAATTACAATTCATATTTATGTTTATATAAAAATATGTAAATATGCTTTCTCTGAAGAAATGCATTTCCAACTGTATTGGGTTTGCGTGGCAGGGTTTTGGTAGCAGGGAGGCTACAAGGGTGCCTTCTGTGAGAAGCTTCTAGAAGCTTCCCCTATGTGCAATTGAGACAGTGCCAGCCAATTAAAAGACAGACCCACTGCTGGCTAAGGCAAAGCCAATCAGTGATGGTGGTAGCGCCTCTGGGATAACATATTTAAGAAGCGGGGAAAAAATGGCACACAGCAATTGCAGCCAGAGAGAGGAGTGGAAATATGAGACAAACAACTCTGCAGACACCAAGGTCAGTGAAGAAGGAGGGGGAAGAGGTGCTCCAGGTGCCGGACATGAAATTCCTCTGCAGCCTATGGTGAAGACCGATGTGGGGCAGGGTGTCCCCCTGCAGCCCATGGAGCTCTATGGTAGAGCATATATCCACCTGCAGCCTATGGAGGACACCATGCTGGAGCAGGTGAATGCACCTGGAGGAGATTGAGACTCCTTGGGAAGCCTAAGCTAGAGCAGGCTCCTGGCAAGTCCTGTGGACTCGTGAAGAGAGGAGTCCATGTTGGAACAGGTTTGCTGGCACAACTTGTGACCCTGTGGGGGGCCCATGCTGGAGCAGTGTGTTCCTGAAGGCCTGCACCCCCGTGGAAGGGACCCAGGCTGGAGTGGTTCGTGAAGAACTGCAACCTCTTGGAAGGCCTCATGCTGGAGAAGTTTGTAGAGGACCGTCTCCCATGGGAGGGACCCCATGCTGGGACAGGAAAGAACGTGAGGAGGAAGAAGTGGTAGAAACAACGTGCGATGAACTGACCGCATTTCCCATTCCCCATCCCCCTGCGCTGCTCGGTGGGGGAGGAGGTAGAAAAAATGAGGGTGAATTTGAGCCTCAGAGGAAGGGAAAGGTGAGAGAAAGGTTTTTTTAAGATTTGGTTTCCTCATTATCATACTCTGATTTGATTAGTAATAAATTAAATTAATTTTTCCCCTGGTTGAGTCTATTTTGCCCAGGATGGTAATTGGTGAATGATTTCTCCCTGTCCTTATATCAACCCACAACCCTTTCATTATGTTTTCCCTTCCCTGTCCAGTTCAGAAGGGGAGTTATACAGAGGTTTGTGTGTGCACCTGTCCTCCAGCCAGGCTCAACCCACTGCACGACCTTAGCAGAAGTATAGGTTAAGAAAAAGAATTAGTTCTTTCAGTCCTGAGTATGTATTTGCTTCTTTGTTTTCTTAATTAATGAATTACATTTCTGACATGACAGACATTCCCATCAGAACATTTGACTGTGGTTTTTTTAGTAGAAGGAGAAAAAGATCCTGTAGAACATTTTATTCTTATTTAGGGAATCAATGTGAAAACACTTATGCGCACAGATATTTTGAAAGAAAATTACACTTCACTCTGGAAAAAATATTGCTGTGACTGCAGATATTTTTTCACCTATATTACAAATTTTTAAATAGCTACAAATCAGGAATAGAAAAAAAGGTCATCTTGAAAGCTTTTCACAGAATCATTGGATAGTTGAGGTCAGAAGGGGACTCCTGAGATCATCTAGTCCATGTAGCAGGGTCAGCTACAGCAGATTGCTCAGGGAAGTGTCCATTTGAGTTTTTAATATTTCCAAGGATGGAGACTCTGCAACTTCTCTAGGAAACCTGCTCCACAGTTTGACCACTTTCACAGTAAAAACATTTTTTCTTATGCTAACATGAAATTTTCTGCCCATTGACTCTTGTCATGTGTGTCCTTAGCTGGCCACCAGTGCCCACCAAGCAGCTCTATCACTCCTTCTCCATCAACAGGAAGAGGAAATAACATGTGGGTTGAGACAAGGACAGGGAGATCACTCACCAGTTACCATCACTAGCAAAACAGACCTGACTCCAGGAAATGTATTTAATTTATTGCCAATTACTTGTAACAGAGTAGGAGAGAGAGAAACAAAACAAAGTAAACACACTTTCCCCCACCTCTCCCTTCTTCCCTGGCTCAATTTCACTCCTGAATTCTCTACATCTCCCCCCCTTGAGCAGCACAGGGGGATGGGGAATGGAGGTTGCGGTTAGTTCATAACACATGGTCTCCACTGCTCCTTTCTCCTCACACTTTTCCCCCTGCGCCAATATAGGATCCCTCCCATGGGATACCATGAACTTCTCAAACATGGGCCCTTTCCATTGGCTGCAGTTCTTCAAGAACTGCTTGAGCACAGGTCTTTTCCATGAGGTGCAGTACTTCAGGAATGGACTGCTCCAATGTGGGTCCCCCCACAGGTCACAGTTCTTACCAGAAAACCTGCTCCAGTGTGGGCTCCTCTCCACAAGACACAGTTCCTGACAGGAGCCTGTTCCAGTGTGGGCTTTGCACGGGCTACAGTTTTGGGGCATATTCACATGCTCCAGCATGGGGTCCTCCACAGGTTGCAGGTGGATATCTGCTTCACTGTAGTCCTCTATAGATTTCAAAGGGAGGTTTGCTCCAGTGCCTGGAGCACCTTCTCCCCCTCTTTATTCACTAACTTTGGTGTATGCAGGACTTTTTCTCTCACATTTTCTCGCTCCTCTCTCTCAGGTGCTGCACAATGGTTTTTACCCTTTTGTAAGTATGTTAACACAAAGCACTACGAATGTCACTTTCTGGCTAGCTTTGGCCATTGGCAGGTCCATCTTGGAGCCAAATGAAATCAGCTCTGTCCACCATGTGTCATCTTCTCACAGAAGCCAATACTGCAGCCCCAGCCTCCCACTACCAAAACCATGCCATGTAAACCCAATACACCCTTTCAGTGGATACCACTGAGAAGAGTCTTTGTCCATCTTCTCTATTCCCCCATGAGGTATTTATACACATTGATAAGATAGCACTCTGAGCCATTCCTCCTGGCTGAACAGTCCCAGCTCTCTCAGCAGTTCCTTGTATGTCAGATATTCCAAAGTCTTAATCATCTTCATGGTCTGTATTTGGACTTGCTCTGGTATGTTCATATTTCTCACTGCAAGCCTAGAACTAGACACAGAACTCCAGATGTGTCTCACCAGTGCTGAGCATAGGAGAAGGATTACCTGCCTTGACCTGTTGGTGATGCTCTCCCTTATGCAGACCAAAAAGCTGTTACCCTTTTTTGTTGCAAGGGTGCATTGGTGGCCCATCGTCAACTTGTGGTCTACCAGAACCTCTACAACCTTTGCTGTCAAGCTGCTTTCCAGCAGATGAGCCTTCAGCCTCTACTCATAAAGAAGTTTTCTTCCTCAGGTGGAGGATTTTGCGTCTCCCCTTGTTAAACTTCATGAAGTTTCTGTTTCCATGGCCTTCATGCCCCTTGCTAATCTCACATGAACCCTCCACTTTCTGCCCATAGGACCAGATGTTCCAGTTAAGCTGAACCCTAGGCACCAAATTCCTGTCTGAGATACTTTGTAAAAGGGCTTCTTCTCCAGCAAACCGTGTCTTTGCCTAAACATGGACCTTGTTGGTTCAGATCCTGACCTGTGGACTAAATCTTGAACCTTGGTCATCATTATGGTTCTGTCTGGTGATTTCTGGACTGTGTCTGACCCTGGTTACCCACACCAGACCAGTTTCTTACCCTGGATTAACTTTCTGACTTGACAACATGTTTACCTCCTTATGACACACCTGATGATCTAGACTTCTGGCTGAACCTGGCTATGACCTCTGTCTGCCCTGCTCTTCCTACTAGGCACAGTGGGACAGAGCCTGGTCTGGTGAGGCTTATGCTTTGTCAGTCATGTTTTTGCTCCAGGTTATCACCTCCCTATCCCATAGTGAGCTGACAGCCCTTGCTGTTTCCTGACATCTGTTGGGACTGAATTCAGCTAAATCTCGAACCTTGGTCATCATTATGGTTCTGTCTGGTGATTTCTGGACTGTGTCTGACCCTGGTTACCCACACCAGACCAGTTTCTTACCCTGGATTAACTTTCTGACTTTCTGACTTGACAACATGTTTACCTCCTTATGACACACCTGATGATCTAGACTTCTGGCTGAACCTGGCTATGACCTCTGTCTGCCCTGCTCTTCCTACTAGGCACAGTGGGACAGAGCCTGGTCTGGTGAGGCTTATGCTTTGTCAGTCATGTTTTTGCTCCAGGTTATCACCTCCCTATCCCATAGTGAGCTGACAGCCCTTGCTGTTTCCTGACATCTGTTGACTCATTTTCTCAGCCTGTTGAGGTCCCACTGAATGACAGTACAACCACCTTATCTGTCAACCACTCCTCCCAGTTTTGCATTACCTGCAAATTTTCTGAGGGTGCACACTCTGTCCCATCCTTCACTTCATTAATGATGTTGTTAAACAATATTGCCCTGTGTCAACCCCTGGAATACATGATTGGTGGTTGGTCTTGAACTGGACTTCATGCCACCTGACCAAAACCCACTGAAGTCAAGAGTTTGCCCAGTTTTCTGTCACCTTCACTGTCAACTTATCTAGTTCATACTTCATTCGTTTGTCTATTAGGATGTTATGGGACAATTCACAATAAACAAAATCCACTGGTGTCTTACCCACTGAGCTAATCATCTCATTGTAGAAGGCTATCAGGTTGATCAGGCATGTTTTCCCCTTTGAAAGTCCATGTTGGTTACTGATCACCCTCTTAACCTTCATGTATTTGGAAATGGTTTCAAGGATGACGTGCTCCATCACCTTCCTAGGGATCAAGGAGAAGCTA
The DNA here is from genome assembly GCF_000687285.1 of Phaethon lepturus. Taxonomy (NCBI): domain Eukaryota; kingdom Metazoa; phylum Chordata; class Aves; order Phaethontiformes; family Phaethontidae; genus Phaethon; species Phaethon lepturus. Next base: position 26,466 of record NW_010541029.1, read on the forward strand.
ACCAGCCAGTAAATCCCTGCATCCTTCTTCTTGCCTCTCTTGAACACAGGAGTGTCTTTTGCTTTCTTCCAGTTCCCAAAGACCACCTCCAATCACCATGATCTATAAAAGATAATAAAGGGTGGCCTTGCAATGACATAAGCCAGCTCCCTCATGGGTGTAACCTGTTAGAGTCTATAGACTTGTGTACTCCTGTTTTGTTTAAATGTACTCTAACCTGATCCACCTTCACTGGGAGTAAGTCATCTTTGTTCCAGACATTTCACAGGACACAAGGGTCTGGGATATGTGAAGGCAATTCAGGTAAGAAAAGACCAAGGTGAAAAAGGCATGGAGTATCTCAGCCTTTTGCATATCTTTTGACACGATGTTCCTTGCCACGTTCAGCAGCAGGCCCACATTTATCCTTGCTTTCTTTTTGCTGCTCATGTATCTGTAGAGGCTCTTCCTGTTGCTCTTCACATCCTTTGCCAGATTCAGCTCCAGGTGGGCCTTGGCTTTCCTAAACTGATCCCTGTGTGCTCAAACAGTGTCTCTACATTCCTCCTGGGTCACCTGATTCTGCTTCCACATCCTCTATGCTTTTTCTTTCTGTTTCAGTTGAGTTAGCTCTCTGTTCATCCATGCAGACCTCTGACCACGTTTGCTTGACATCGTGCATGTGGAACTGCACTGTTCTGGAGCTTGGAGGAGGTGATCCTTGAAAATCAACTAGGTCTCCTGCACTCCTCTTCACTCGAGGATCTTGTCCCAGGGATACTTTCTAACAGGTCCTTGGAAAGGCCAAAATATGCTCTGTCTATATATCAGGGTTCGGATACTGCTTTTTGCCCTGTTGCCTCCTCTTAGGATCCTGAATTCTATCATCTCATGGTTACTACAACCAAAACTGCTCCCGACCTTCACTTCCCCAACTAATTCTTCCTTCTTCATAAAAATAAAGTGCAACAAAGCACCTGCCCTTGTTGGCTCCTCAATCACCTGTGCTGAATGTTATCATCAATAACATTTTTTTGCCTTGTACTTTCTGTTGTGATTTTCAAGACAGATATATTCTGTTCTTAGAATATTCTCACAGAATATATGAACAGTTGAAACCAGCTACTTTAAAAGCTCCAGATATTTGGGAATACAGCTTCCTAGAAACTGAAGGTATGGTTTTATGACATGTGATGTGATCTTAACTGGAAATTCCATAATCTGCACCTTGAAACAATTTTTTGTGGTATTCCAACATATTTGTGCTGAAAGAAATACATGTGCATCCATTGATAATGCAGTTCGAGGGCCAGAACTAAGAAAATAAAACTTCACAAAGATAGAAAAATTCCCCAAGAACTGGACAAAATATTTTTTTAGGTTTTTGTTTTTTAATATTTAGTTTGCTTTTGAATTAACTCTCTAAACTCGCTTAGTGTATGACAGAATGAAAGCCAGTTACTACTCATGGCACACATGACTGCGGATGGAGGGACAGGCAGAAAAGGTAATCTCAAATTAGACTGGTTTAAGCTGGCATGGCACCAAAAACTAAGGAAGAATGTGGGGATTTGGACGTAGCTAAGGGCAAGTTAATAGCACATATGATAATTCCCTGCAAATACAAGCAGAAAATATTAAAATAAAACTAATAATTTTAAATACCAATAGGCATAAATGGGTATAAATCAATCATGTATAAATTCAGGTTTGACCTTGAATGGGAATTTTATGGTGTAGTTGCTCACAACAGCAGAGGATTAAGCTCAGCTGATTGACAATGTTGTTTAAGGCCTATGTTCCTTGAAAACTAGAAATGGAACAAAGAAACCCATAGGAAAGTGAACAGATTAGGAGAGGCACTGGCTGCAAGTGGAGAGTGGATCAGTGTATGTGGTGGGTTTGACATTGGCTAGGTTTCAGGTGCCAACCAAAGCCACTTTATCACTTCCCCTCCTCAGCTGAACAGGGGAGAGAAAAATATAGTGAGAAGCTTAGGGGTCAGGATAAGGACAGGGATAGATCATTCGGCAGTTACCGTCACGGGCAAAACAGACTCAACTTGGGGAAATTAATTTAATTTATTGCCAATCAAAATCAGAGTAGGATAATGAGAAATAAGACTAAATCTTAAAACACCTTCCCCTCGCCCCTCCCTTCTTTCTGGGCTCAAATTTGCTCCCATTTTCTCTACCACCTTTCCCCCCGAGCAGCACAGGGATATGGGGAATGGGGGTTGCAGTCAGTTCCTCACATGTAATTTTCTGCCATTTCTTCCTCCTCAAGGGAAGTACTCACACTCTTCCCCTGCTCCAGCATTGGGTCCCCCCCATGGGAGACAGTCCTCTACAAACTTCTCCAACATGATGCCTTTCAACAGGCTGCAGTTCTTCATGAACTGCTCCAGCCTGTGTCCCTTCCATGAGGATTCAGACCTTCAGGAACACACTGCTCCAGCATGGGCTCCCCACGGGGTTACAAGTCTTGCCAGCAAACCTGTTCCAACATGGGCTTTTCTCTCCATGGGTTCATAGGTCTTGCCAGGACCTTGCTCCAGCACAGGCTTCCCATGGAGTCTTGGAGCTTGTTCTAGCGTGGGCCTCCCACAGGGTCACATTCTCCTTCAGGGGCATCTACCTGCTCTGGCGTGGTGCCCTCTACAATCTGCACATGGATATGTGCTCCACTGTGGAGCTCCATGGGCTGCAGAGCAACAGTCTGCCTCATCATGGTCTGCACCACAGTCTGCAGGGGAATCTCAGCTCCGGCACCTGGACCACCTCCTCCCCCTCCTCCTTCACTGACCTTGGTGTCTGCAGAGTTGTTTTTATATGTTATCATTCCCCTCTCTGGCTCGAAATGCTGTGTGCCCTTTTTTTCATGGGTTCATGAAAGGCTGGTCCTGCTTGATCAACTTGATCTCTTTCTATGACCAAGTGACCCACTTAGTGGATGAGGGAAAGGTTGTGCATGTTGTCTACCTGGACTTTAGTAAAGCCTTTGACAGCATCTCCTGGAGAAATTGCCGGCTCATGGCTCAGAGAAGTGCATTCTTTGTTAGGTAAAGAACTGGCTGGAAGGCAGAGCTCAGAGAGTTGTGGTGAATGGTGTTAGATCCAGTTGGCGGCCAATCACAAGCGTTGTTCCTCAGGGCTCAGTTTTGGGGCCGGTCTTGTTCAATATCTTCATCGATGACCTGGATGAGGGGATTGAGTGCTCCCTCAGTAAGTCTTCTGCAGATGACACCAAGCTGGGTGGGAGTGTTGATTTGCTGGAGGGTAGGAGTGCCCTGCAGAGGGATCTGAACAGGCTGGATCGATGGGCTGAGATCAACTGTATGATGTTTAATAAGGCCAAGTGCTGGGTCCTGCACTTCGGTCGCAACAACCCCATGCAACACTATAGACTTGGGGAGGAGTGTGGAATAATTGCTGGGAGAGCAATTTAGAAATTAAACTTACATTCAGACTCTAGGAACAGCATTGAAACAGGGTGGAACGTAACTAATGTACAATGAGTCTGTACCATGGTAATTCCCTTGGCAACCCTAGATGTTGGCAACATCAGGGGAACTTGGTGTGCTGACTCTGCGAGAAATTGCATGGAGGGTGGAGTGGAGACGTCACAGCCATGCTCTGCGAACATGGAAATCAAAAGGTTCACAGCGTACATTAATAAGCTGCACATTTGATGCCCTGGGTCAGCAGTCTGTCAACTTTTGATGAAATGCTGTACTTGGAGTGAACTTTGCTTATTATAATATTATTATAATACCGAAATGCACACCCCTCTCAAAAGTTACCCACCTGCCAAGGTGCGACCACTCCTCAATGAGCTCGTGCACTGAATTTCTCCTAGTCTGTACCTTTAAAAGGAAAGCGAGAGAATTTTGGACCAATCTTAATAAACATATGTATGACTAGAGTCACTGAAGCTCCACCTGCAAAGTAAAACACTATAAAATAGTTTGAAAAGAGCTGGATGTCAGGGAAGATACCATCGCTCCTGACCTTTAGGATCCACCGACAGGCTGACCCTCTCTTCCCCCATTGGGATGCCTTTGGGTAAGATTCGAACACTCAGTTATCCCGAGTGAATCCCCAGGAATTTTAGGAATCTCTATAGAGTTGCTTTATTACCCCATGGGTGTGTGACCTGGCCGTATTTAATTTATTGCATGTGCTTTGCAGACAGTGAATTTATTACCAGCAATCTAAAAGAATTTGTGCATCTCTTGCTTCAACAAATCACACTATTGATTGACTCAGCCAAGTGTGTTGTCCCTGAATGCGACCGTACCTCTGAGTGTGGCTGTGCTAGTTCAGGTGGTATCCAGCTGAGCAGGTACTGTGATGTTTGTAGTGCATCTGGACCCATGATAGTCCAACGGAGGTGTTGGGTGCGACCGGATTACTAACGCTGACTTTGGGCATCACTCAGAACCTAAGCTCAGCTGCCCCCAGTCCCTCTGATATCTGAGGATAGACTGGAATGCAAGGGGGTTTAGTTTCTGCCAAATTGCTCTGCCTTTTAATGAAACAAGGAGTGGATGGAGAGCTGCTCGGCGGAAAAGGACTTGGGGGTGCTAGTTGACAACTGGCTGAACATGAGCCAGCAGTGTGCCCAGGTGGCCAAGAAGGCCAACAGCATCCTGGCCTGGATCAGAAATACTCCTGCGGCCAGCAGGAGTAGGGAAGTGATTGTAC
>NW_010541029.1:31172-32858 GCF_000687285.1 Phaethon lepturus
CTGTGTTCAGTTTTGGGCCCCTCACTGCAAGAAGGATGTTGAACTGCTGGAGAGTGCCCAAAGAAGGGCAACGAAGGTGGTGAGGGATCTGGAGAACAAGTCTTATGGGGAGCAGCTGAGGAAACTGGGCTTGTTCAGTCTGGAGAAGAGAAGGCTCAGGGGAGACTTTATCGCTCTCTACAGCTACCTGAGAGGGGGTTGTGGTGAGGTGGGTGTTGGTCTCTTCTCCCAAGTAACTAGCGATAGGATGAGAGGAAATGGCCTCAAGTTGCACAAGGGGAGGTTTAAACTCAATATTAGGAAAAATTTCTTCACCAAGAGAGTGATCCAAACATTGGAATAGGCTCCCCAGAGAGGTGGTGGAGTCACCTTCACTGGAAGTATTTAGAAAACATGTAGATGTGGCACTTCAGGACATGGTGGTGTTGGGTTGATGGTTGGACTTGACAATCTTAGAGGTCTTTTCGAACCTTAATGATTCCGTGATTTTCGTCTTCTAAATATATTTGTTATCCCAGAGGATCTACCATCATCACTGATTGGTTTGGTTTTGGCCAGTCGTGTGTCCATCTCGGAGCCGGCTGGCACTGGATCTATCGGGCATAAGGGAAACTTTTAGCAGCTTCTCGCAGAAAACACCCCTGCAACCCCCACCACTACCAAAACCTTGCCACACAAACCCAATGCAGTGTATCATAAAACATAATGCACAGATACACTATAGATCTGCAAAAGGGACTTAAGTTACCTGAACACGTCTAGGAGAATTTGAAGCTAATAATAATAATACATATATGAAAGAAAACTAAAGTAGATAGTTGCCATAAAGTATCAACATTGTTTTCTTTTCCCTGAGATATCTGTGTTACTGCATTGTGAGTTACGTATGAGACTTGGGACACAAGTAAAGCATGGGACACAAAAGGCAAATGTTTGTGATGGCTAGAATACATAGAATCATAGAATAGTCTGGGTTGGAAAGGACCTTTAGAGTCACCTAGTCCAACCCCCTGCAATGAGCAGGGACGTCTTCAACTAGATCAGCTTGCACAGAGCCCCATCCAAACTGACGCTGAATGTTTCCAGGGACTGGGCATTGAAAACTTCTCTGGGAAATCTGTTCCAGAGTTTCAGGTACCAGGTGAAGGCATACCATACTGGACCTGTTGGTCATGAACGCAAGTGAGTTAATTGGTAACGTCAAGATTGGAGGGAGCCTGGGCTGCAGTGATCATGCACTGATGGACTTCACATTGCTGAGGAATATGGGGCAGGCAAAGAGTAAAGTCAGGACCCTGAATTTTCAAAAACAAACTTGCAGCTCTAGTAAGAGTTAGTCAATAAGCCCCGCTGGGAAATTGCCTTCAGGGACAAGGGAGCAGAACAGAGCTGGCAGATGTTTTCCATACAGTGCAAGAGCTCTCAATCCCCAGGTATAAGAAATCAGGAAAGGAAGGCAAGAGACTGACATGGATGATTCAAGACATGTTGGTCAAAGTAAAGGGCAAGAAGGAAGTGCACAGGGAGTGGAAGCAGGAACAGGTATCCTGGGAAGCGTATGGGGATGCTGCCCGGTTGTGTAGGGATGGGGTCAGGAAGGCCAAGGCATGGCTGGGGCTGAACTTAGCAAGGGATGCAAAGAACAAAAAGGAGGACTGCTATAGATATGTCAGACAGAAAAGGAAG
>NW_010541030.1:0-6626 GCF_000687285.1 Phaethon lepturus
TCCAACCTAGTGATTCTGTGATTCTCTGTGAAACAGCCACAGAGAATTCATTATTGTTCTTGAGTTCAGAGATGTAGGATGAAATCAGATCAGACTGGTTTGGGCTGTAAAGCAATAGACTCCCTGGATAGAAACACGGGGGCTGGCCTGAGGGAAGCAGAACAGCCTTTCTTCTCTGTAGTAGAAGACATAACCTGGAAAGCAAGCTCTTGGGATTGTGTTTTTCCGGGAGACTACAAAGTATTGTGGCTGGCATTGGACGAGTAAAATAAAGGATATACAAGGCTGCATTTATGAGCTTAATGAAGTCAATGAAAACTTTACTGCTTGCTTTAACAAGGACAGGATTCACCCTAATTTTAAAAATAATTAACTATGCAAAATGTAATTAACAATGGATTCTAATTAGCTTCCTGTGGAAATTGTGCCTTTATTGTGACAGTTTTTAGTTGCTCCATCTTTCATTCTTTTTTCAGTTCTCTGTATTCTGAATTGCTTTTCCAACACCACCTCTGCAATTGAGCTGTGTCAGCTGTACAATATACTGTGATTCACACAAGAGTGTTTTCGCAAAGAAAAATTGTCACAGGAGAAGAACTTGTTAAAAATCTGGGTGTAAGCAATATTTGTCACTTAAAATCAGAGTGAAAAAAGGCAGGGAGGGGGTAACCTAATTCTTTTTAATGGAGGAGCAATGCAATTTCCAAACTAAAACAGGTATGTATCACTGCCCAGTAAAGATGGGAGTGAAATCATCTTGGAAGTGTGGAAGAATGTGAAGGGTATGGGTTGGAACAGAGATACATTAGAGAGAAAGATGAGAAGTAGCAGGGCTGTTACCACTGAAGGCGAGGAAGGAGCAGAAAGCTATGCATGGAGACAGAAAATCTTGTTTCATTGTCCTGAGGAGGCATGAGGAAAGAGAGTTAGAATATTGAGTGCAAGAGGCTTGTGTTTTTGAACATGGAAGCTGCTTCCTTTGTTTGGTTGTTCTTCCCCTTAAGTAAATAATATTTATTCAGTAATAAAAATGGGTCATAGAAAGTGCCATTGTGATTATTTAGACATACCAGTGTCTGGGGGAAGGAGGAGAACCCTCTTATGTCCTTACTCGGTCTTGTTTTCCCCCTGTAGAAGGCACTGGTGTGGCATAGTCATATGTATCAACCAATTTGAACTGACAGCACTCTTTGCAAATAATATAATAAAGCAATAATGGGCCTCATCATGAGCTTTTAGTTGTATAAAACTGAAATTTTGGCCAACAGTTCAGTTCAGAGAGTATTAAAATAAGAAAGGCTAACTGTAGAAGTTTCTCACTTTCTTTGGGAAAGCCTTCATCACTGAGAAGCAAGCCAGGAAATTCTTTGAGACTTGTTTTAAGCCCAGAGTGGGCTAGATTTTGCATTTTGTGGATAATAATACACAAAGACTTCCAAACTCAGTGGGAGAGCTCAACACAAGTGGCTCTTGAAAAAAATTGCAAACAAAAAAGACATTGTCGTGCAGTGAACAGTTAGGCACTGCTCTTACAGAGATGGTTTTGTGTCTCATTCACATGCATAACAATTATTGATATTCACTAATGAGAGAAAAAAAATGACATGCATTCCACAGCTGTTATAACTAGAATGGATCCCCTAGAGCTCACACATTTAAAATAATTATTAACTAGTAAAGATTTGATGCTTATACTTAGAAGGTCTGCAGGTAGGACTAGATGAAATTTTTATATAAACCTATATTTCCTTATTTGTGGTCCTTTTTGATTAAAAAACCCATCATTCTCCTCATTTGTTCATTGGCTCTCAGAATTTTGGATTTAGTTACTTGAGAATGCAATTGCCTGAATTTTTGAGACTGATCTTGTCAATACTTATGATCTCATTCTCACAAGTGAAATAAAAAGAAATACAGTGGTGCCCAGGTTGTCCAAAGATACTTCTCTTTTTTCAGCCCATTCTGCTTTGGACAATGTAATTTTATTCCATTAGTTTCTGTTCTTCCCTGTCGCCTTTGGTCTGCCTGACAGTGCTAAAAATTAGCACTGCATGGAGGTGAGAGGAGAGCACCATTCATGCTGTCAACCCTATGTTCTTCAGCCTGTCATGGTTTACTTGTATGCCATGCGCACCACCATCCTTCTTTCCTCTACATCCTGCACCTCTACAGCGCCTCTTCTCTTGTAGAATCTGGTATGGCTCCTTTGCCACATTTACAACAAAAAAGAGGTTTCCTGGCCAGAGCTAGACATTTATAGGCCACTCTGTATTGTTTGCAGGTGCTCCGTGAAGGGGACCAAGGAACACGACCCCTTGATTTTAGTATGCCTTTCATTCTGATATATTTAATTTTTGCTTTAATCTAGAGTAATAGTGATTTGACCATATGCCTAAAAGTGGATACACGTAAATGATTGACTGTGTCTATTTGCAGAAACCAGATTTTTCCATGTTCAGTCATTTCTCTGGAGGAAGCAAGAAAGATGTGTGAGGGTTTTGGCAGACTTGCAGTGAAAGCAGAGAGCTGAAGTTACTTCCACCTCAGTAGCAGTCTGCCCTGCAGCTCTTGAGGATGTCAAAGTCTCTATGGCAGGGCCATCAGATCCACTTAATGATCTTCTTGGGTGTAAAGTAGGTTACTTTAGCAAGCTGGAGCACAAAGAATGATGGCTGGAGAACTGAATGCAAGATCATATAACCCTGCTTTAAGATGGGAATATGCGTCAGAAGAGCACACAGCTTGGACCGGTATCATGTCAACTGTTTGGCTTTAACTTGCCTTCTGAAGATTGTCAGACCCATACATCACTTTTATTACCTTGGTCAGTCTGAAGTGAAACAACATACCATTGTTATTTAAATAACGTCAGGGTAACAGTTATTGATGGACTTAATACTGCAAATACTGCATATAGAGACAAACTCCAGGTTCCAGAGTATTTGAATTTTCTGATTATTTGTAAAAATAAAATTTTTTAAATAACATTATCGAAGTATTTATTCATGTTGTTCTACCAGACATACTTTTCTCTCTGGAAAATGTGGTGGGTACGTATTTTTATAAATGAGAATGCCATTTGATATTGCACCATGCTATTACAGCACATTTCAAATGCAAACAAACAATATTCATCAGAAGTGAAATCTAAATCTGGAAATACAAAATAGTCCATAAATTCGTCAGAAGTATCTCTAGCTTTGAATTTCCATGGTTACTGCACCCAAATACGTTTTGATTTTTGTTGAAGTGAGTGCGAATCTGCTAATTGGGCCAGTGATTCAAGTATAACAAGTTAGCTAGTTATGCACTCTTCAAATCATTCACATCAAAAGAGTTGCCAGCAAAAGGCTATTGCCATTTGTTATTTAATAGAAGTAAGAAAACTCTCTGAAATAAATACAGATTGTCTAAAGATATTCTTCTTGGAGAACCAAACAAAAAATGGCAGTGAATGTTGCACATGCAAAGTATCTCATTCAGATCTGACTTGCAAATCACTTAAGCAAGCAGTAGGCACAATCAGAGGGCACTGCGGTTTCAACCGAGTTTTAGTAATTCCTTCCGGTTTGGGCTCCATACAGAATCACAGAATCACAGAATCACAGAATCACTAGGTTGGAAAGGACCTTCAAGATCATCAAGTCCAACCATTAGTCCAGCACCACCATGTCCCCTAAACCATGTCCTGAAGCGCCACATCCACACGTTTCTTGAACACCTCCAGAGATGGCGACTCCACCACCTCCTTGGGCAGCCTGTTCCAATGCCTGACCACCCTCTCAGTGAAGAAATTTTTCCTAATATCCAATCTAAACCTCCCCCGGCGCAACTTAAGGCCATTTCCTCTTGTCCTATCACTAGTTACTTGGGAGAAGAGGCCAACACCCTTGTCGCCACAACCCCCTTTCAGGTAGTTGTATAGAGCGATAAGGTCTCCTCTCAGCCTCCTCTTCTCCAGACTGAACAACCCCAGTTCCCTCAGCCGCTCCTCATAAGACTTGTGCTCCAGACCCCTCACCAGCTTCATTGCCCTTCTCTGGACACGCTCCAGCACCTCAACATCCTTCTTGTAGTGAGGGGCCCAAAATTGCAAAGTGTTTTTTATTCCTACTCGGAATATGACAATATGACTATTTTCATGGAAGCATGGAATCATGGAATGGTTTGGGCTGGAACAGACTTTTAAAGATCATCTAGTTTAACCCCCTTACCATGGGCAGGGACATCTTTCACTAGATGAGGTTGCTCAAAGCCCTGTCCAACCTGACCTTGCACACTTTCAGGCATGGAGCATCCACAACTTCTCTAGGAAACCTGTTCAAGTGTGATTTTCTTGTATTTACAGTCTACTAGGTAAGAAGAGACTAAAATATTTCCCATCCTGGTGTGCTAGCTCTTGCTCAGCCATGGACTAGTCAGAATAGACACAACATCATGTGCATGACAAAACTTCCATTCCCCTCCCTTTACACTACAAGCTTTTGACATGTAGGCATTTGGGCAGATTTTTCAAGAGAAGTTACTTTTGTTTTTGAAGGTTTGTGTTTTAAAGTTTCAGGGAGTAACTTGAGGAAATTGGGTATTTCTACCTTTTTATATAAATTTACAGGCACTTCCAAAGCTTTTTACAGTATTTTATTTGAAGAGACTACTGTATCTTGATCCCAGAGAGGTCTGTGGTAAGTGGTTAGGTCATGGTTGCACTTGTTACTTTAAAAGTGAATCCTGGAGAATCAAATTCACTGTGTTTTATTACAATATTTCTTAAATAATAACAATTAAATGTTGTGTACCTTTGCCTAAACGCCAGCAAATGGTCTCAGTTTCCTAAGAATTTCATTGACTTTGAGTCTGTGGCTTCTTGTTCACCAAAGCTAATCATGGTCCCATCCTGCGAGCCTTGCTCCTACCTTCCTGCTCTTTAGCTGCTGGGGACCTGTAGTCTATTGTGAGAAATTTGAGTTTTGGTTAATTTAAATTTCATACAACTGATATATTTCATCATCCCCAACAAACTTATGCCGAAGCATGATTATTTGCTTCAGCGCAGCTTCTCACTTGGGCAAATGGCTGGCTACATTGGCCTCCAGACTGCCCTCATTGCCTGCCATTAGCAAGTTCCTGATTTCATCCCCAGCATCCTTCATAGAATCATCAAAGAATCATAGAATCTTTGGGTTGGAAGCGACCTTTAAAGGTCATCTAGTCCAACCCCCTTGAAAGGAGCAGAGCGCCATCCAGCCTGACCTTGAATGTTGCCAGGGATGGGGGATCTACCAGCTCTCTAGGAAACCTGTGCCAGTGTTTCACCACCCTCGCTGTGTGAAAAATTGCTTCTTTGTATCTAGTCTAAATCTACCCTCTTTTAGTTTAAAACCTTTACCCCTTGGCCTATCACTACAGGCCCTGCTAAAAATCCATACCCACCTCTCTTAGAAGCCCCCCTTGAAGTACTGGAAGGCTGCAATAAAGTTTCCCCACAGCCTTCTCTTCTCCAGGCTGAACAACCCCAACTCTCTCAGCCTGTCCTCATAAGAGAGGTGTTCCATCCCTCTGACCATTTTGGTTGTCCTCCTCTGGACCTGCTCTAACAGGTCCATGCCTTTCCTGTTGCTGAGGGCTCCAGAGCTGGACGCAGGACTCCAGGTGGGATCTCACCAGAGCAGAGTAGAGGGGCAGAATGTCCTCCCTTGACCTGCTGGCCATGCTTCTTTTGATAAGTCCCAGGATACAGCTGGCCTTCTGAGCTGCGAGCGCACATTGCCGGCTCATGTCCAGCGTTTCATCCACCAGTACTACCAAATCAATCTTGTCAGGGCTGCTCTCGATCCCTTCATCCCCCAGCCTGTACTGATACCAGGGGTTGCCCTGATCCAGGTGCAGGACCCTGCACTTGACCTTGTTGAACCTCATGACATCCATATGGGCCCATTCCTCGCTCTGGATGGCATCCTGTCCCTCTGGCGTTGTCAACCACACCACTCATCTTGGTGTCATCTGCAAACTTGCTGAGGGTGCACTCGATCCCACTGTCTATGTCACTGATGAAGATATTAAGCAGTACTGGTCCTAATATGGACCCCTGAAGGACACCAGTCATCACCAAACTCCACCTGGACGTTGAGCTGTTGACCACTACCCTCTGGAAACTCCTTGTCTACCCAACAGTCAACCCATCAAATCCATATCTCTCCAATTTAGAGATAATGATGTTGTGGGGGACTGCGTCACAGGCCTTACAGAAGCCCAGAGAGATGACATCAGTAGCTCTTCCCTTGTCCGCTGACGTGGGCACCCAATCATAAAGGCCACTAGGTTGGTCAGGTGAGCTCATCCTTCTTCCCTTGTGCCTAGTGGCATCATTTTCCCGTTGCTAACGTTGACTCTTTCAGGCTGTTTCTGCCATTTCATTTGCCTCTGAACTACTCATTATTGACCTTTCTGCTCTGAAATAATTTTAAAAACTTCTTTTAGAAATGAACTTAACAGTACAGTTTGCTGATAATCCCTAAAGTGACTTTAAAAAAAACCCAAACCCTCTTTTTTTAAATCTCTACATCCTACCTAAAAAGATACTTTTCTTCTTGCTATTCCCGTCTTGACGCCAGGCTCCCCCCCTGCCC
>NW_010541031.1:0-42292 GCF_000687285.1 Phaethon lepturus
TGCCCCGTTGGGCAGTTGTGGCATTCTAATGTTGTGACTGTCAGTGTTGCCTGCCTGCTGGCAACCACTTTGCCTTGCATCAGCTGGCTTTTGCGGCACAGAAGATCAAGCTCAAGGAAGAGTGGCTCTCTGCAAGGGTCTGGGCTTGCCTCATGTCAGGTCAGGTACTTGGATGAACTAGCAGCAGTAGCTGAGCAGAAACGTTCCTGACACCCAAACACATACACCCATCACCATGTAACGTATTATAAAGATGAACCATGTGACACCATGTGACACAGACATTTCACCTTGGTCTGCCGTTGACTTTTCCCCTGACTGCTGGATGTTAAGTCTTCTGCAGGATTCCACTGACAGCAGTGCTGGCCAGACAGCTGCCTGCTGTGCTTAGAAGGCACAACCTTAGTGCAGGTGCAAGCCTGATCTCTGCCCTTGTCAATGCTGAGGCTCCACATGCTTCTGTTTCCATTTCTCTCTCAAACTATGGGCTCAGAGACACAGCCTCTGCCTTCCACTCACTCACAACTGGGAGATGTTCATTCACAGATCTAGCCACCCAGCACAGCCAGCCAGCCACTGCTTCCACAATGAGAAGGAAAGAGGCCAAAAAAGATAATGGAACAGAGTTAGTTTATTGGGAAAATGTGGAGAAAATGCTTCAGAAAATTTTCTTCACTGAAAGGGTTGTCAAGCACTGGAACAGGCTACCCAGGGAAGTGGTTGAGTCACCATTCCTGGAGGGATTTAAAAGATATGTAGAAATGGTGATTAGGAGTGAACTTGGCAGTGTTAGGTTTACGGTTGGACTCGATGATGTTAAGGATCTTTTTTAATCTAAATGATTTTATGATTCTATGATAATGAAGGCCCAGAAAATAGAATTTTAAATTGTGGGACACGTCTGCTTTGTACTGCGCAAACCAAGACTTTTCTTATTTTTTGCAGGCTGCAGCAGAGTGGGAAATCATATCCTGAGTTTCTAGCTGCTGCCAACTAACCAAGCACCTTGTTTCACTTCAGTTTAACTAGCAGCACTTGACAAAATGTTCTGAAAGGTTATTTTCCCCCCTATTGAGAAGTAACACAGACAAAGAATAACTTGGGGAGTACCAATATAATGCCAAACCTTTTACCTCTACTTTGTTTTGTTTTATCACCACTTTCAACTAGTCCAGCACTGCAAAGACTAGGAGCCAATGCCAACTGCACACTGGCTTGCATTGCCCTGGTCAAACTTGTAGCAGAAAGGCATCCTTACTGCAAAAGACCATGATGCAGATTGCCTTTCTGCTGAGTTCTCGGCAGAAAGAAGCAGCTGTTTTTGTAGCCTACTCATTTTGGGAGATGGTCTGATCAATGAGATATTGCTGGGGAGTGCTGACAAAGAGATTGTTGTGCTGCATAATGGAAAGTATTCTATGGACACAGCAATTAGCCTGACATCTTCACCAGCATATGACTGCCTAGAAAGCACGTTTCCAAAGGAGTTTAGCTGTCTGTGCACTGTGGTGTTGTGAAGTTCTGGTTATTTGTTGTAGTACTTCAGTGGGACGATAACCAACTTGTGAAAGAACCTGGCCCTGTAGATTTAGCCCTTGGAGTATTTAATTCTGGCTCTCAGAAATATCTGTAAGTAAGGAAAAAAAAAGGGGGAAGGATAAAAGTTGTCTGATGATAATGCATATCTGGAGAATGACCAGCAGGGAGTCACAGAAAGATGCAAATCAACTTCTTTAAAAAAAACAAAACTCAAAAGAAAGATATTAATAATTGTAAACCAACCTTGAAAAGCTGAATTGAAAAATCAACCAACTGCAAATCAATTACATATAAATGGATAAAGCAGAGACAGAAAGATACTGGTCTGCTGGTTGGTTTGTTTTGTTTTACTGTCTCCTGTTGTAGTGGATATGACACGCACATTAGCCCCAGATGAATTCATAATGATCAAGAAACTCATTACGTGACATGACAAATGAATTATTAATGACAGAGCACAGAGCACAAAGCATCCCCTGAGCCAAGTGGTGGGTGAGGGGTTCAGCATGCTGCATTGCCAGGAGGGAACCGGGGTTCAATTACTGGTCCCAGTCTCTTGTTCCCCAGAGATCAGGGAGAAGGATGACCCAACATTAGTTTCTGCAAGGAAGGCAGCTCCTGCCATGATTTAGAACAGCCTTTCTGCCTAACTGAAGACTGGCACGTTGTGGTTTCAACTAGTGTCTGCATGTTCATGATTCAGCAAAATGCCTTTGAGGTGTAAAGTGTCACATAGATGAAAATGATGGGACAGGAGACCTGAGCTCATTAGTAGACACTTAGGCACATCAGGAAAGACAACCCAAGCAAAGATATCTGGTATGTCAACAATCTTAAGGAAAAGCAGGGTGTTATGAAATGAGCAGTTAGTTAGCTGCTGCAGCAACCGAGGTCCTTCATCAGATGTAAGAGCTAAAGACAGCTCCCACCTGCTCTTCCAAACCAAGTCTATCGCATCTCCTAAGCTGGCTATTGCCAGTTGGATTCATGGGGCTTGGAGCTCTGCTTTCACTGATCCCTACCACCACCTGTGGGATGCAAGCACTTTTGTACTGTGGGGCTTTTAGTGGCTCTAGACTTAGCTCAGAAAATGTTCCCAAGAACTACCAGGCAACAAAGACAGCTCGATTTGCAAAACAAGCATGGACTTGTAGAAGGCCAGCAAAGACAAGTCGGGGAGTTTTGTTCTGTCCCAGGCACCATTGTGTATTCCTCCTTGGATGAGACTTTCCTCTTTCCCAGGGGAAGAACTTAGGGATGTTTGGAGAACAGTGGGGGGACTTGAGTACTTTTTAGTTGTTTCTTTGTTGAAGAAGTTTCTGCTGGGACATCCCTTCTGCTTTCAGCGATGGTTGCATAAGACAAGAAAAATAGAGATGCTCACCTCCATGCTTACCTCACAGCTCACCTCCATGTACGCGCTGGACTTCCTAGAGTTCTGTCAGGAAACAGTTTGGGGTAATTTGTTTAATTTATATCTCATCTCCTGGTTCTCTAAGGGTTCCTGAGGTTTAGGTTTCCTGAGTTCTCAGTAAAAAAATGAGTGTTTTGGCTTTTTCTCTTTTCTTATTAGATTAAAAAAAAAGAAAAAGATAAAACTCATTGTGTTTGTAACGCCTGGCTTTCAATCAGTAGCAAAGGCAGTCAGTTGGATTTGCATTATTAGCCACAAAAACAAGGACAATGGGTGATGCTGTGCGAGGGCACTGGGATTGATCTGAGAAAAGGCGAGAGAGGGGAGAAGCCCAGAGGACTTGGGAAGGCAGGGAACTATGCCCGCATGGGGGGGAAAGGGGAAAGGGAATGGCAAGGCCTGGGGGTGGGGATGCAGACTGGAAACTGTGGGGGAGCAGGGCCGTGTCTGTGGCTCAAAGTCCTAAATGAAGGCACTCACATGGTTCACTTAAATTGGAGAGAACAGCAGTTCTGTTGCCAGTTAACTCGATACAGACATACTGTCAAAGGAATATTTGTGCTCGTGGAAGAGCCCCGGTGATGGCTGCAGCTGCGTTTTTAAACAGGGCTCTGTTTCATCGGCGTGAAGGCTGGACTCGGCATGGAGGGCCGGCGTAGGCAGGGAGGACTCAGTGCAAAGGCAGAGGTGTCCTCCGCTCCCTCTCTGACTTGTGCCTGGCTTAACCTTCGTGCAACGCTGTGGCCTGGGGTCACAGGCAGCTGCCCCATTCCTCCCCCATGCAGGAGTCCTGCCCCCCAGAGAGTCGGAGCTCAGCAAAGAGCAGCTTTGCTTTGTTGAATTTGCACCCCACTGGCTTTAACGAACACGTAATTTGCATAGAGCGTTTGCCTTGCTGGCCTCCAAACCATCGCTGGGGCGGAGGCACATGATGTGCATGGGGAATCACGCATCCCGGTGTCGGGGGGGCACAGTCAGCCCACGCAGCAGGAGGGCGAAATCCAAACAGGGGAGGAAAGGGCAGCACTGTTCGAGTGGAGAATTCTCTGACGTGGCTACCACTGGTGTCAGATCAGGAGAGACCTGTTGAGAGAGGAGAACGGGGGGCTACTTCCTTGTCTCCACACCCTATGAGACCAGGCAACACGAATCGGGGATACAGCTCCTCAGGAACCTTCACGGCCTCCCACAAGTCCAGCCTGATGTACAGTTTCTTTTGCATGTTGAAGCAGCCACCTAACTGCTGTGGTCTTCCCCCGGCCTTTGTACACCCCATGGGCGCGCAAGAGGCATTACTAAACCCTGGGCAAATGTGCTCCACCATTTAAACCCTTTTCTGGCTGCACTCCCACCTCCACGCAGCAACAGGAAAGGCAGGGCTAAAAGCAGGACTGACTGGGCAGATTTGAGGCTCAAAAGCCCAGAGCTTTCCTGGGATCCACGTGAGCATTTACACTTGTGATGGGGTCTCATAGCTCATATCTCACACACGATGTATTTTTCCAAGAAGGAAGACTCCAAACACAAGCACTTACAAGACATACTGTGTGGCTCAGGACACTTCAAGAGATGTGCAATGTCGCTTTTCCATTTTGTCCTTAATTCTGCCGCTGCTGTTCCTTGGTGCTACCTTGGAAAGGCCAGCTGGTTCAGGTTCAGTTGTCCTGGAAAGGGTTTGAAAAAACATACCAGGAAGGTGACAAAGACAAAATAGATGAGACCCCCACCATGGTCTTTGTATGGTGGCTACAGCCTGTTCAAGTCAGGGAGGGTGAGACAGCGGCTAGGCTGGGCTCGCACTGCTCCTGGAAAAGTTCAAGGGACAATCGTGCGTCGTCTTGTTCTGTCTCCAAAGCTCCTGCAAAACCTGCTGCTGCTGCAGTCGTGTCGTCTGGCCAGACCTGGAGGAGTTAAAAGGATCCAGCAGGGCAGAGAGAGGAGTCCCATGTTACCAACAGCAACCACTCCTGCGCGCCAGGGTCGCAGGAGGAACTCGGAGCTACTGCCAGTCAGTTCAAGAGGAAGCAGCAGGCAGTCATTTTACTGCCTTTCATCTGGAGCTGTTTCAGTATTTGTATTTATTTCTTTGCTTCCTTTATGTCTTTCTCCCTATAAAAAAATAGAAAAAGGGATAAAAAGGAACAGTGCTTGTCTTCTATTAAATTTGAAGGTAAGGGAATCAGGATGCAAATTAGCAATAACACATCAAAACAGAAATGATGATAACGTCTAGTTAAGGCTGTTAAATTGCTCCTTCAGTTCTGAGGGTAAGAGAGGAGTGTGGCAGTTCAGGAGTCTGAAAAGGAGCTAAGATTTGTATTTAACTTACAACTAAACAGCAGCAGAAATAAATACTCAGGAGACACTTAACTGCACCTGTGGAGACATATGTTAAGGGCTTGAGCTCAGAAAGCAACAGGAGGGGCTGAGGGATGCCCCAGAGGCGACTTTCTGTGCGTGCCCCTTCTTCTTCCACAGGTAGAGACAGAGGAGGGAACAGGATTTTTTACTGTTCAAGCTTTTAACAGTAATGGGAAAAACTCATAAATCTAGCCGGGGCATTCCACCCTGCCGTGAGCCCCGATTAAGGTTCCCATCCCTCCATCACTCTGTTGTTCACCCTGTGCGGCTTGCATTGATCTGGGCTTCAGGTGCCGACAAATGATCACTGCCATCCCCAGCTGGTAGCCGCTGGCTGCTGCCGGTGCCGGGGCTGTCTCATTATTGAACTCTCTTTCTAGGTGCTCAGAGATGGCTGAGTTGCCTGCTGCACCATTATGAAAGCCACAGATCAAGAAAAATTATTGTCCTGAGCTATTTTCCTCTCCTTAAGGCCTCTTTTCTCTCTTTGTTTCTATCTGTCATTTACTTCAGCTACTACTGAGTTACCACTACATTGTCTCTTCCCTGTCAGAGATAATCTGCATTCTTATGGAACTGCTTGTTTCTTTCCATTTCTCATGTATCACTTTTACAGCTGCATGGCCAGCAAGAGAAATGTTTCCATGCCCCATACCTAGAGCAGCAGTTTTCAACTATTTGACTTATGGATCCCTAGTAGTTCTTCAGTAGAAGTACAGACTGCTTTAGAAATTAAATTAATGTGCATTTCCTCCACCTCTTTCTTACAATGCCTGTGAAACAGTCTACAGACAACAGAGATTTTGCAAAACATAGTTGAAAACCACCTCTCTAGAAAGATCCAAACCTCCTTTGGACCTCTATGTTTCACATGTTCCCTTTTCCTTCTTATTTTCCTCCCTTTTCTCTTCTTCCTCCTTCCTCCACCTGGTTCTGTTTCTTTTCCCTCTCCCATACTTACTCTTTTCCATACCAACTGATATCTATCTTTTCCTTTTAGCTCCACTGTAAAAATGGTGGAAAGACTCTTCAAAAGTGTTATTACTTTTCTGGTACTTGCTCTGGTTTTGACCCATTTCCATGTCAGGAGTGCTTCTGCTGCTCTACATAGACATTTCCCAAGCTGCAGGGAGAGATTGGTAACACACACCAAGCCGTGCGCCCAAAGCAGCCCAGATCACACTAAGCGCTGCTGGTCTTGGAAGGGCAATAAGCGCTGCTGGTCTTGGAAGGGCAATCATTCACACCATTCAGTCCCCTGTGCAGAAACGGGTCAAGCAAAAGGGTTTATCTTTGGGAGGGATTTTTAATACGGATATTGTTTTTCCTGGCCATAATGCCAACCATTTGTGGGATTTCATTGAGCTCAAAAGCAAGACACAGGTGTAAGAAGAAAGGTTTAAAAGGAGACTCTGATTACTGCTGAAGTTTCCCCTGAAAGAATCACATACATTAATATTACACATGGTTCAGTTTATCTACTGGGGTAAATGTGGATCTGGACTGAGGTCCTCAGGGCTTTCAAGCTAGGAACTTCACAGTAGGAAAAGCTAATCTAGATGCAATATTGCCAGTCCAAAATATTTGGAAAAATCATGTCAGTCCCCAGAAACCATGAGGTGAACCTTAAAAAAAACCCCACATCTAAAAGCATAGTTATTTTCTGGTTTCTGTTCCTTCCAATCACAAGCAGGAAGTAGAAAGCAAGCCCTGACATCTGTCCAACAGGACCCGGTGTGAAGGGGAGATGCTGAGCAAATCTGCAAGTGAATTGCCTCCCATAGAGGAATGACTGTAAAGGGGATTTGGCACCCAAATCTCTACCACTGTACTCGGCTAATCCCCCCCATCTCTCAGCTAACAGTTGTGTGCAGACTAGCTCTGCAGAGGTAGATGTATATGTGTTTTCAGGGTTATATCAGGTCAAACCCAGAGCCTCGTTAACACAGGCACGTAGTTTCCAAACTGGAGCTAGCCTTCACCCACACCTTTGGGCATGACCTGTGTGTGCATAGATGTGGCCAGTGATGCCTACGCTCTTTCAGCCATTTCTGTTGGAATGATATCCCACCCATCCCATGTGGAATATTGGTAACCCTTCCCTTCCTGCCAGCCATGGGAGATGTTCTTATGTTCACTCCTGCCTTATTTTAGAACCTGGCATCAGAAATTATTTTGTTTTTTTTCCAGGAAAGCTCCTCATAGATCCAGAGATCCACAGCAAAGGGAATTTCAGAAGGCAGCAGCACTTGGCCCATGACCCATCAAAGACTTACCTGTATGTATTTAACTTTAGGCGCTCTGAAGGCGCACTTTAGGCAGCACTGAAGTCAGCTGAACTGCTCACAGAGCACAAAGTGCAGTGAGTGTTGAATACATTGCATGATTGGAGCCTGAGGCTACAGACATTCTGGGGCAGAACTTTTCTGCTTGCAGTTATTTCTGTCGGAATGATATCCCACCCAGACTGTGTGTTTCCCCTGTCCCCAAAGCGCTTTACAAAGGAAATCAGCACCAGCCGCATTTTGCAACAGAAGCCTGAGGGGCAGGAAGAACATGGGGTACTAATGAGTCCTCTCATACATTTGCCATTTAAGCCTTGTCCCTGCAAAACGCCTTGAAATTTGGAGGTACAAGGTTCTTTAAAAAGTTGTCATGCTTCCAGTGTCCCTTGTTAATGTGATAGACGTGCTACAGCAAAACAATCTATTTCAGGACATGAAATGCTGTTTTACTCCATGAGCGAACTAGCTGGAGAATCAGGACAGTGGTCTGGGGTGCTGGGCTTTTGATTTTGCCAACATTACACATCATGTCACTGCAAAATGGCCTCTGTCGCTGCCAAAGCTTGGGAATGCCTCTGGTAATTAAAAAAAAAAAAAAAAAAATTACACTAGATTTCACAGTCTGTCCAGGAGACGAATGTTTCTTATCTGGTTTGGGTTTCGTTTTTTTTCTTGTTGGTGTGTTTTTCTTTTAACTGAACAGCCTTACAGCTGCGTCGAGCAAAAGGAGGTTGAAGGTTCTTCTATGTTTTTAGAACTGCTATACAAACTGATAACCCTTTTTCTCCATATCCCCCCCTCCAAATGAATTAAATAAAAAAATAAATGCAGGAGGCAGAGGTCCTCCCTAGAGATATAGAAGCAGAGCTTGCCTTTTCCCTTGCAAGTCTGAGCAGATGGTATTATCTGTACATCCAAATCAGAACTGTTATGTACTTTATAAAAAAGTACATCTAGTCTATGAATAAATGTAGCATAAAATTCGTTGTTCTCCTGAGATTTCAAGAATTAGTAAAAATTCACTTGCGGACTCCAGACAAATAGTTATTATAGGTTTCTAAACTTTTCTCTTGGTGAAGTGCCTGGTGAAAAAAAAAAACCCAACAACTCTGTCCTGTTGCTTGGAGTCATAATATTCCTACCATACTGAAAATCTTTTTAGGAAGGAGTTTGGGTGAGAACGAGACTCCAGGTATGATGTCATACACCTTCAAGAAAAATGTTTGCTGCGTTGCTATGGAGCTGGTATTGCCTAATTCAAGTAACCTAAAGTCTCAGGATGCCCCAAAATCATGGATTGGATTAAAAATTCCCTAAGATTTTTAAAAACAAAAATAATCCAGTAGATTGAGGGAAGTGATCCTTCTGCTCTACTCATCCTTGGTGAGCCCCCACCTGGAGTGCTAGGTCCAGTTCTGTCGAAGCTGTCCAGTAGAAGAGAGACATGGACTTACTGGAAGGAGTCCAATGAAGGGCCACAAAGATGATTAAGGGACAGGATCATCTCCTGGGTTGCCCAGGGAGGTTGTGGAGTCTCCATTCTTGGAGATATTCAAAAGTCAGCTGGACACAGTCCTGGGCAGCCTGCTCTAGGTGGCCCTGCTTGAGCAGCAGGGTCGGACCAGATGACCTCCAGAGGTCCCTTCCAAACTCAGCTGGTTTGTGATTCTGTGACAGTGGTATCTGTGCAGCACACAGGACCCCCTTCCTCAGGCACCTTTTGTTTAGACAAGGCTCGTGTTCACAGAGGCTAAAACTGCGTGACTGTCCTTTGGTGCATCCTAGAGAATGCACTGATCTATTTAAAACTACTAACTCTTGTGGGTACACTTACGCCAGGGCAGAATCTTTGTACAGGGAAGTTCTCCAGCTGCGATAACAGCAATATTTATTTTCATAGTTTTTAAAATTCTCATTTCTCTGCCCCTTTTGTATAAAGTCAAAAGGATATCTTACACACTGATTATTCCAGGTCATTCTCAATTCTGCCAGCACTGACAGACACAATTTCTTAATCAAGACAATAAGTTCCAAATGGTTTTGAAAGAACTAGAATCAATTTCCAACCCAAACCAGTCTATGATTCTATAATTCTCATTGGAGGAGGGGAGTTGAAATACTGTGACATTAAAAAAAAAACAAACACAGAATTACTAATAGTGGAAAAGGTAACACCATCTACAGTCATGCAGTGCAGGGTCTATTAGCTACAGTCACAAACTCAACCAAGCAGCTCTCAGAGAGAGACTGACTTAACAAACAAAGTATTTTCCACCGCTGGGCTGATGTCATTGGTGACATATTCAGTCTCATGGTCACACACAGAAAGAAAAGAACAGAATAATAAGGGGTCTGGTTTGCTGTCAGTTAGATAGTAACTCAGGTTTACTCAAGATTTATGCCAGTGGTGGGAAGTTGAATCTTGCTGTCTGAGCTGAGATACACTAAATTATCTGTGTCCTAGAGAATGAGACTAATGAGATAAATTCTATAACTCATGTGTTTCCTATGTCAATGGTCTTACAGAAAGCCCAGTGTTTTCCCAGGGACATACCTCTCATTGCTGTCAGCAGACTCCAATAAGATATCGCTTTTGTGTGCTGTTTGTCTACCTTTTATAACAGAGTAATTCTATCAAAGTTAACAAAGGTACCCAAGAGAATCCACAGATTCTCTGAGGCATGTGAAAATAGGACCTGCCTGTAACTTCTGCATTACAGACCTGCCTGTAATCTGTATCCTACAGACTTTCCCAAGAATTGTGAGGACAAGCGTAACAATTACAGCACGTTGAGAAGAACTGGCAAGGGAAGATTAATTTTAAAGAGGAAACCTGAAGATGGGTTTAGAAATTCATGCTGAAGCACAGACTCTTTGCACACAGACAGTGGAGTCCGCATATGCATCACAGGCTGTAGGGGATACGGCTCAGAGGGCTTGCTGGCCCTGGGGAGGAGAACTAGAAAACAGGTCCTGCTCTCCTCTTTCCTGTTTTCCCCTTCTTTCCCTGCTCCAGCTTCCAACTCTAACTGAAACTATCCTAATGATGGCAGAAAAATCATTGAGAAAAAAAGAAAGTAACTACCCTTCTGTCAGTTCAGGGAGCTGAATTGGCCTGCTGATGGCTTGGCAAAGCCAAAGAGCTGGAGAGGGCACAAAGGAAGAGAATGTGCAGGGAGGAGGGGGATAGTCCCTTCATCATAAACCATAGGGTCAGGACAGCCATTTTTGCCTAGTATATCTCACTACAAATCACTTACCTGCAACCCTGGCTGCACTGATACCAAAGCACCATCTGCACATTTCTAAGGCACCCATCAGTAACTTGTGGCTGGGATTACCTGTTACCTACCAATAGATAGATTCATCCTCTCATCCCCACCACTACACTTACCGGAAAATATTTACTTCAAGTGCCATACTTAGTGAGAAACAGGCCTATTATTGCAGCTAATTGGAAATTCCCTGCTTAGTTTACTTTTTCCTTCCTGCAGAACTGCCTATTCATCAAAAATATTCGTTCTTCTTTATTTTTCATTGCAAGGAAGTTGCTATGAAACCACTGATAGGCTTCAAAACCTGCCTGAAAACTTCACCTGGCTTCCTACCAGCCCACCTTTCCAGCTGGAGGTCAAGAAGCCCCACTTTTCACTCTCCCCTGCTTGACAGTTTGCTCTCCTGGCAGACTGATGAGGGATGGAGAGCCCAGACCCTGTCCGATACCAAGCTTCCAAGTTTCCAAGCTTCAAAGTCTCCAGGTCCCCAGCTCCTGCCTGTCAGAAGGCATTTAGGCTTTCATTGCTCCTGGGCTTTAGGCATGCTGAGTTGCAGCTCAGCACTGGAGCTGACAAGGAACTGGGAACCTAGAAGCCCTGAAACTGGTAGTTTCCAAACACTGAGGCTCCTTATTCAGCAGATGCTATGAACAATTTTTTGTTGCCTCTCCTCAGCAGAAGTCAGATTCCAGTAGAAGTGGGATCATTCCGGTTCCTGATCCACTCACTCACCTCATGAATTTGAAAACCTTTGACTTTCTTTGTTTAAAATGAAAACAGCATCCAAACATATAATTTCTATGTAGGCTACCAGTATCCTGTGTAACTAAGCAATACAAAAATACAAACTCCCAGAGCCCCTCTTGGGTAGAAGTCTCCAAAATGTCAGTGATTGTTTTTAGAAGTAATACAGTCCCACGATAATAATAACAATAATCATAATCATGTTCAAAAAAGACATAGAATTCCTTTCAGAACCCACAGTTATTTTCCCAATAACTGACTCATTGTGTGTCCTGCAGTGATATTATTATGCATTCACTTTTGTCACAGCACAATACCATTTATTGCAATTGCACGACTTTGGAAAAAAGCCACAGCCTTTCCAGATTATTATATTATATGGGGGGGGGGTTATTTTATCTTAATTCCTTTTTCTCTGATATCACTGTGCTGTTAACACAAATATGGTGTTATTACAGCTTAAGCAAGACTCCTGTCCACACGTTCAGTTAACAACAACGGACAGCTCAGATGTATCTAGAGAGAGTTTTAGCCTAGTTACCGAAAAGTTACCCTTAGATGGAAATCAAGAGGATCAGAGCTAAACATGTGCAACCTGAGCACTCCCCAGAGGGTTGCCTTACTTGAAAGATGTCATGGTTTCATCTGTGTTGTGCAGAAACATGTTTCTTCTAGAATGGAAGCTTCATTTGCAATTTTTTATGTATCTAGAGAAAATATCTGCACCTAGAAAAGTGTAATCAGATGAACATACAATCCCAATACAGACATAGTAAAACAGCTGAAACAAGAAAGGCTTTGTTATTTCTATTCTATCCCATGCCAGGAGCCCCTGAGACACTTGGATCCATGGACAACTCGAGAATTCCAGCCTAGCCGATATCACTGTTTGCATAAGGTTGATTGCTCAAGATATCTTCAGAGACGGCTGCCATGAATGCCAATCATGTAGTGACAACCCAAGTTATGTCTCTGACAGCAAATGCTTCAATATAACGAAGAGTGAGACATAATGAAGCATTTGAGAAGATTGAGTTTGAACATAGGACTGACAGTAAAAGTTTGTAATGGAATTAAATTGCAAATCAGATTCAAAACATCAGAAATGTTAGTACAGTAAGAACAGAGAAGCCTCAAAAAGTCCTTTTTCTGTGTCTGAGAATAATTTTACTTTTGCTGTCACTTTGCCTCATAAAGAAAATTTGCCCTCCCTTCAGACTTTGCACCGTGGTCCAGAGTAACACATTTTTCATTCTGGTGCCTTAATTCTTCTTTTTCTCATCTCTGTTTAAGCTTTGGTTTTCACTGCCACATCAACTTTATCATTTAAGAAGTAGGCCACATACAGCCATGTAAAGACTTATTGCCCTCTGCTAAGACAGGCATTTCTGCACTGTGCTCCATTTTCTGATATATGTTAAGCATCCTGGGTCCGTTACACTGAAGGAAATACCAGAAGACAGTTGATTCAGCTTGCTCTGGGAATTTGCTGGAAAGGGTGGAGACAAATCTGAGGGGCTGACAGCAGCCTCTGTAGCTAGGAGCTCGACATGCGAGGTGGCTGAGATCCAGCTGCAATGTAATGAAAGTATGAATGAATGAGAGTGGATCATTGACCATGAGGACCAGAGAGATTCTGCTACCCAGGCAGAAATTGAGAAGTTTTATTGAAAACACATCACAAATGTCAGTATAGTACCACAAGAGACATCTAAAAATATGCCTAAACCATCAGCTGAACTGGTCAATCATAGATGTGCACATTCAACTCCATTGACACCTGCTACTGTGACTTGCTGCAAACTCAGCAAAATTATCTATATTCCTAACTAGTGCCAGTCTTATCTGAGCCAACATGCAATGAACTGTTTGAAAATACAGTTAACACTTGACCTGGGCAATGGGCAGTAACGTTAATAGTTGAAGAAATACCTGCAACTTGGTGGCACCTGAATCTGCCCCACATGAACACCAAATGGCTGCATGTGGATTTGAGAAGCAACAGACAGCTGACTCCTGTGGTATCTCTGACCACTGAGTATGGAACTAGCAATGGAGAGAAGCATTATCTTGGCAAAATCAAGCAATACTATGTCCATCAAAAAGGCCAGTAACCATCGAATAAAGATGACGAAAGAGGACCACCGGTGACAAAGAAATGAGGTTGGATTATTTTCTTCAACAAGTTCCATACTTGGAGCTGTCTCAAACTAACTGTTTTGCGGGAAACTGGGGATTTGCAGAAAAATGATCTATTTGCTGAAACAGAAGTTTCCATTGTAAAAACATCAGTGTTCCTATGAAACTTTTATCAGGAAGGTTTCCTAAGCCCAGGGTAGGATTTTGGTCCCAGCCAGAGATGGAGACAGAAACAAAAGCTAGTAGTTGCATGAGGAAGAGTAAGGCATATCTTTGATATTTTATGATCTTTTATGACCAGGTTTCAAACTCATTTTTCCTAATGAATTTTTAATATCTACATAAAGTGGAACACAGAAAAAAACAGGAACTGACTTCATACTGTCATTAGCTGGATATTTTCCCAGGTTAGTACAGTTTCACATCTGTATTTTGAATTGGGTGGAAGTAGAGGACTTGACTATTGGTGTTCCGGTTCTTGTTATTTTGGGGAAATTCTTGTTCTCAGAATATTTTCTGCAGACTGCCTTGAGCACCACCAATTTCTCCTGGATAAAACTGGAACTGCACAAATAGCATTTACAAACATAGTATTGTTAATTGTAAATTAACTTTCTCCCAAGCACTTCGATCTGTGCACATCCCAAAGGTGAGCTATGAAAGCTTAGAGAAGCATGGCGTTAATGACAGTTTTTAATTCCTCAGTAGAAAACTTGCTTCATAATCCCTGTAAATGTTAGCTAATGACTATATGAAACAGCTGTAATACTATTCTTATTTTAAGAGAAGACATGATACTTCCTTGTTGTCTCCTACCCTATAAGCTGCACTGCTGTGAGAGGGACTCATGTTACCATTCACATCCAAATGTTGGAACAGATACAGTTTAAGAACAGTAGCCAGGTCCCTAAGCTAAATCTGCTTATCTTGACCTAAATCCTCAGTCATGGATCATTTGCTCAGATACAGAAGTCTGCAGACTATAAACAGAGAAGGTTTTTCCACTGTTTTGGCTTGTTAAGCAAAGAACGAGAGAGAATAACTACGTCTGTCTCCACGCAGGCAAAAATCAGGTCCCTGTTGTCACCAAGGATTGGAGATACTTGGTTCACATCATGGTACCTTAGGGTGTCCATTCCAGCTCCTCAGTGTGGTCCTTGGAGGACTGTCTAATCTGTTACACTAACACTGCCACTTCCCTCCATGGACACTTGCTCATAGGCAAATGATTTATGTTCTCCCCTTCTCTTCAGCAGCTAGAGTTCATCATCCCTGCCATTTCATCCTCATTAGTATTACCTTTTGTTAACCTTGGAGATATAAATTTGATAAGGCTTCAGGAAGATGTTATGTCACAGATATGATAAAAACTTGGACAAAGCTTATCGCTGTTAAAAATATTGTCTTCCTCATGCTGCTTGCTATGCCCTGTGCATAAAATTTGCCAAGAGCTTGGCCCTCAGACTGGAAGAGAAGGTATTCTCTACTGGCAGCAGAGTGAACCTGTTTCGTCTCATAGCTGTGGCGGCTGCCAAGAATCCTTTATTCAGATGGGTATATTTCTCTCCTCTTTCATACCTCTGGGCTGTGTCTTCATAAACTATAGAAGTAAAATGTGTCTTGATCCCCAGAAAAGGTTTAAAGGAGAAATTCAGAACAAGTGTTGCTGGTGGCTTATCTTCATTTATCACACAAAGGAAAGTTGATTCCATGACAAGGTATTGCAGCATCAGTCGCAGCTGAGCAGAGGTACGTGAGCTGTGCACAGCTCTTCTTGTGAGCATCCCTCTTCTCTCCAGGTACAGGAAAGACCAGGACATTGCTGGAGCTGCCTCGTTTTCTCTCTTAATAAACAAGGATACCAGGTGAGCATGTGGCTCCCCTCCCTTTCGTTCCTCTGACAGGAGGAGCTGTCATGGGTATCTTGGTCTCTCTATCTTGGAGAGAGATGGGTTCATGGGTGTCTGGGCTTTTCAGCACTGAATCTGGTTCCCTTGAAACTTAAGCCTTCACTTTTTTGGCACAGCAAATATTTCTGATGAAGTTTACACTTGGTATCTGGTTAGAATAATGAATGTGGTAAACAGTGGGAGATAAGTTATGCAAAGGTGGTTATTGTGTTGGGGGAAACCAAGGAAAACCACAAGTGTGTTGCCTCAGACTAATAAATCTTCAAGTCTTTTCTATTATTATCTTTAAATGCATATTATGAATTAATTTTTACCTTTCTTAAAGAGGCTGTCCTTTTAAAATCTGCATCTCTATATATATTCCAGGAAACTGGTAACTTATAATTCATAAGATCTTTGTATCCTATAAATACTAATTCTGTGTGATATAATGAGGTCCTGACTGGGTATTTACATAAAGCCCAGTTCTGCCTTTTGGCACCACTACATAGCAGTTTACATTAACGGTAATGTAAGCCCTTCACATCCATTCAAGACCTTAATATAGCCCGAGGTAGTATCACTTCATTTCATGGTAAATTATTTCTGTCTTTTAAGGCACAGAGCAAATTGCAGGTAAATTATTAATAATAATACTTAGATCTTATCTTCAAAGCACTTTACTAACATTAATTAATTCCTGCACTCCTCTGAGGTAGGTAGCTGCATTATTACTTACATTCTTTACAAAAGGGGAAATTAAGACAAAGGCAGGATGAAATCTGCCTGCAGCTGCTGCTTGCTATGGAATGCAGATTACCAGGTAGAGGCAGACAAACACCCAGGACCAGCTAACATGCTTTTTCCCCAGCTATTTGCTGTCTTCTCCTGCTGCAGGTCACTGCTTCTGCGGCAGACTGAATGACAGAGTGCAGTGTGAGACCCTGCTCCAGCCCCTCCTTTTTCAAGTCTGGCACCTTTAGTTATGCCTACTAGTGAAGTATGATGGGAAAAGGTATAAGGGGGTTAAGTTAAATTTGTTGAACCTTGCTCTGGAGATGGTTATCTCCACCAGCAGAAAGAAGACAGTTGGGGCACCACAGTTTAAAACATTACAGACTAATCTGTTGGAGGTTACTTACCTGCAGGCTCAATTTCAAATATGGAAGTAGAATTCCAACCAAAAGAGGAGAAAATTGGACTTTCAAAAAGAATTTATATGGATTTTTTTAACCTTTCACTATTTCTTACCTGGCTTTCAAAAATAATTCTGAATTTTATGTGATTTCTAAAAAAAGATTTTATATTATTAACACCATATAACATTTGTTCCTACTGCTACTGGTATATCAAAGTATGACAGCAACTGCTCATTGAAATATCCTGGTATCTTCTGTTTTAAATTATTAAGGAAAATTACACCAAGCTAATTAGAGTACTTTGCCTCTTTTTGTGAATCAGATTGACTCCTGGTTTCATTGATATCTGACAGATTGCTTTATTGTGCTAAAATTAAAATGAGAACATTTCAACAGTCATGTTATGGAAGAATGCGTACATGAAACAGAAATATGAAAACTGCATAGAAAAGTAGTACAGATGCAATTTTCATGTTCCAAAATGAAATTTTGAAATGGGATCCTAAATCCCTTTTTGTTTTAAACATTGTTTCTCCTGCAGGAATTCCACAGAACTTGATATGATTTTGCAAAAACTAAGCATGAGCTTAATATAAAAACTTTTTTCCTAATGAAAACTGTCTGAGTAATGTTATCTAATCAACCTGACTACAGACAGCTGCCAGGATTCTGCTCACACCTCTACAGCAATCTTTGTTCTCCTTTCAAATTATGTGGCCATGTATCACCTCCTCCTGTAATAAAGCCTCTATTAAACAGCCTCAGGAAAGGAAATCTACACAGCAGTGCCATCAGAGAATTATGCCCACAACTCAGAGGTAATCTACTGGTGGGGCTGGATTTATCCCCCCAAAAATGCATCTATTGGCAGGGGCAGAAGCAGAGCTGCTGTGTTTTGCAGTCAGCAGTGCTGCTGCACCCCTTGCCCTCTGTGGTCCAGGCCACTTACTTACATCTAAACCATGCACTGGAGATGCCTATGTCTGTCCTTCGGCAATGAAAGAAGCCTTGGACAACTTTGGTGGCCCAGTTAAGTGCCTAAAGTTGGGGCAGCTTCGCTGTAGTAGCTGTGCAACCGAAGCCATTCAACTTCTGGCTGTGGCCATGGAGGGAAACTGGAATATCTTCCCTGAATTAGCAATGGATGTGTCCCACCTGTGTAAAGAGCTCAGAAAAGTATTCCAGAGAGTCTAATTGCTGATAGATATCTGCTAATTAGTTATGTTTCTGAGGATGAGCAAACTCGGACAAAATAAATGGAGTGTTTCCCACTGGAACAGCAATAATCAAGGATCTAGGGAGCAGCTTTGTTCAGGTATTACTGCTTTGCACAATGTGATTTGCTAGTTGTTCCAGTTCTAACTGGGGAAAGCACCAAGCACATGTTTAAATACATCCCCCATAAATGTCAGGAGATGCCCAAAAAGTGAAGGGCTATCTGTTTGGAAGGAGGTACAACAGGCAAAGCCAGGCTGGTAACAGTTAGGGAGACATCCCTCAACTCCAGTGTCCCTGTTCAAGACAAGATCCCATGGCTGGAGACTGATCGCTTTGAGCAGAAGAAATCCAGGGATCTGGGGTCAGGCCAAGCCACCCTCTGTCCCATTTACCTGCACCCCAAAAATGACCTAGTAACAAAACAGACAGAGCTGTGCCTGATGCCTTACCAGTTGTTCCAGTCCCTGTTTCATTGTTGTCCAGGCTGCAAGCAATGAAGAGAATACAACCCTGTTGTTATTCTAAGCCTTTTTTTTTTCTGGGGTTTTTTTTCTGGGTTTTTTGGTTGGGTTTTTTTTTTTTACTTTTTCAGTTTTTATGACCGAGAGACCTTCCCATACTTTTTATTCCCTCATTTTAAGGGGACAGCATGTGACTCTGTGCCTGCATATACTCTCAGTGCCTATAACTACCATTGGGAAAGAGCCAGGAAAAAAAAAAAAAACAACAAACCCACAAAGTTTTAGCTTCCTTGCACTCTCAAGTACACTTTAAAGAGTATTTTTATATGACAGGATTTAGGACTGTTTAAAGCTATCAGCTATAGACTGTCAAACAAGGGTAGTGATATTTCAGTTTCTCCGTGTGCCGTGCTCGGGCCTCTGTTGCAGCAGTGACAGGGCAGCCGCCTACACAAGGCACTTTATGTCCGTGTCTAGGTAGGTAGTTCAGACACCAAATGAACACAGTTTTGGTGTCACCATCTTCCGAGAGCTCTAAAGTTTAGTTTCATTACAATACTTTTTGCTGGTGTCTACAGTCAATCGCACTATTGTCGCCCCCTCCCCTTTCCAACAGTTTTTAAGATAGAGAATATGTGTTTGTTTGGTCATCGCACAAATGGGATGATTAAATGCTGCTTCTAATATCAAAACTGGATTGTTTAGCTCTGGGGTTCTCATAGTAACACCAGCTGAAATGAAAATCCAACTTGGTAATGTGTAGTCCTGAATTTATTTTTGTTTGCCCAGTAGATTCAAGCCTGTGTACAAAATCCATACCAAATCACATTTACTTCTCTGTGGGTACCACACCGCTAAGAGGTGTGACAGATCGCAGCCAGACAACCCAAAAGCCTGACTAGCTGTCCACCTACATACTCTAAGATTTTTACAGGGAGGAATAAAGACCGACATCCATCTATACTGAAGCCGAGGCTATGTAAAAAACTTTCTGAATCTGTGTAGCTATCCCTCAGAGTCATTTAAAATTTAGTAGTACCCGAGGTATTAAAAGCCAGATTGGTACTTTAAGCCTCAAACAAGCAAAAGATAAATTGCTGAGATGTGAATCCATATAATATCCATTTGATGCCCAGTATGTGGGCTGCTCTGGCATGGCATTGCAAAGAGAAATAGCAGTCACCTGAGAGAGGGAGAGAGAAAAGTAGAGGCACATGGTACAAGGAAAGGAAAACATCATCCCAAGCCATGCTTCAGCCTTGCGTTTATGCTTTGGGGGTCCATATGCATATGGGAGTAAGTCTGCCTGGAAAAGGCCCTATTCTTGACCAGCCCTTTCTGTGTAGCAGCTGCCAAGAAGAGTCCTGCAGTGTCAGATATCCTGCGTTGCAAGCCATGGTCAGAACTCTGATTTGTCTCCCATTCCCCACCTCAGTCCAGACCTGAGTGCTCTGTCTCTTGCACAGGCAGCCTAAACCTCTCAGGTCAGCCCTGCTCCAGCAAATGAGGGCGTGCAGAGGGAAGAGAGGGCAGCAAGGCCAGGCTCCCACCACCCTCAGGCAGGATGCTCTGAACAGCTTCCCAGTAGCTGAGATCAGCTTGGGAAAATATCAGGGTGTGTGGAGCCAAAGCCCAGGGCTCAAGCCTAAGATGAAAATAGTATGTGAATATAATCATTCAGAGCTGCTGAGCATCTGGCTTGCTCAGGAGATGCCTGAGCGCTGTACGGTGCACTGTACAGTGCACAAAATCTCTGAGTGCAAGTATTGGAAACATTTCAGGGGCATTAGCCATGCTCATGCTGAAAAAGCAGGGAAAATTAGGTCAAGTAAAGCTCCTGCTGGAATGAGTGTTAAAGCCAGTATAGGCACTTTTGAACTATGTTATGCTGTGCTACATGGTGGTTTTGATGTTTTGTTGCCTTGTTGAAGATGCAGCCTCATGCTAGCAGCCTACCAAACCTCAACAGAGCAGGGCAGCAAAGAATGATACCCAGTGAAGGCATCACAGGAATAGTCCTTTTCCAGTGATCCTATGGTCTACAGGACTTCCAGCAGTGAGTGTTACAAAACACTCCAAGTGATCAAGACAAAGAGCAGACATTCAGTGTCTGTCAGCTTAGCTACTTAAAATAAATATTTGAATATGTGTGACCAGGCATCACTAGTCCTTTCCACACAAGCTTGAATCCAATATTTTTGTTAGGGGTACTCAGTACAGGCTAAAAAAATGTAGATCATTCCCACTAGTTTTGCTTTAAGGCAGGTAAATGAGAAAAAGATTGATGACATGATGTGGCCCAGGTCACTCTGCAGGCCAGTGACAGAGCTGAAAGCAAAGCTGTGATCTCCTGAGTCTCAGTTGGATTCGTCAAATCACAGCGTCACAATGCACAAGGCAAAGTATTCATCTTCTTTAAACTGGGATGACAGGCTCAAGTCCAATGGCCAAATACGCTGTCTTGACAGAAAAAAAAGAGTTGTTTCAAAGCCTACAAGAGAATTATCCTATAATAAAAAGTATCTAACTTTCCCAGAATGCTTGTCTTTCCCAGAGTCACTGTTTCTCTCTACTCCTTCACATGCCTAATCAAGACTATAGCCTTCCCTCCCTCTTTCTTCCTTTGCACTTCCATTTATATAAATATTCCTCTCAATTGTCTTACGTAAGAACTTATTTTTTAACTCAAACAAGGTCCTATTTTCAATCACATCTAGGTCCTTTCACCACCATAAATCCATTCTGATCAGAGAGACATTACTAAAGCCACCTTCCTTTGGTTTATTTGCCTTTCTCTTCTGGCTCAACAGAGTGCACTGGGCTACATGATAAACATTTACAGCTGACATTAGAAAAGAAATGAGGACTGTAAGAGTCTTGCTTTTTGTCTTTCACTTACATTTGAGACTGCAGCAAATATAATTCAGGCTGCAGGAAACAGAAACCAGGGTACTTCGGTGGACTGGGTCCCCAGCTCACCTTTACTTGGTCTCTAGCTAAGGTGAGCCCCATACTGTACCTCCAGTGGTACAGAATCTCTCACCTTCATTTCCAAAGCTACACAGGGGTGGGAGAGACTCTGTAGGAAATGAGTAAAGTGAAGGGAGATGTCCAGTTGCCACCTCTGGTACATACTGACTTTATTTTTCTCTCCAATTTGTCCACCTCTATTGCCACTTGCTCTTCAATGACATTTCTCAAGTTTCTGAATTGTCCTCAATTCCCAGGTTTTGTTTCATGGCAGCCTCCGAGGTAAAAGGGAATTAATAACAGCACACCTGTGACATTTACAGCTGATATCAAAGCCTGTGTTGTAAAGACCAGAGAGGACAAGCAATGACAGAAGGGAATGGTGGCAGGGGCTGGCAGTGTTTTCTGAATAGCAGCTGGCAAAGAGTCAGTGATAGTTTTCCCAATGCTCAGCACCCATCATCACCTCTCCTTCTTCAGCTCCTGGAGGATGTGAAGGGTCAAGAAATGAAGGGAGGCAGGGGAGAACAGCCAGGGAAAACTGTAAAAGCAGTTTCTTTATCTTCACAATAGATTTAGCTCTGAGATGATAATGACTATGTCTAGCAGTTTATAAAGATGGAAAAGGGAATTGAGTCATCTCCAAGCATGTCCCTGAGCTTTGGGAAAGAAACCTCATTCAAGGTGGTTTTGTTTGTTTTCTTTTCTTATTGCTATGGGATTAGGAGCCTCAGTATTTACTGAGGAAGAATGAGAAGAATAGTCAAACAGTAACACCACAATTAGATCTGAATTGGGGAAACTCAGGTGGGAATCATCTGGGATGTTGGAAAAGTATTGGAGACAAGAAATCAGGGAAACAATAATGCCAAGTGAAGCTCAAGATGGGACAGTGGGCGGTGGGTGCAATCAGCGTGCTGGGGACGAGGGCACTTAAAAGTGTTAGCGGACCAAATGGTACTCAATGGTGAAGTGGGAAAGGGCCCTATGGTTGGACCAGGTCTGGTGCTGTTAATAGATGACTTCTGCTGCCCCCCAGGTTAGCTGGGCACCCTGTATAGCAGAAGACAGTCTAGCATTTGTTCTCTGCTTCAAAAAACACCTCTCCATTGTAGGGTACTACATTCATTTTGAGAGACCTTTTCCTTCACTAAGTAGTAGAGTTGGAAAGTCTATGCTGACCATGAAAGAACTTTATGATATAGTGATAGTGAAAGAAATCTTCCAAAGATCTTAAAAGTAGGAAATACCTGAGAAGAGACAGAATATCACACATAAAGCTCAAGGTCTCTTTATGACTAGTGTTGCCTAACAGAAACTGGGAAGAAATTGTACCTGTACTGAAGACCAGAGACATTATATTATGATTTTTTTTTAATTATGATGAAATGATGAGGAAAATGGTAGAAACCCTATCATTTGGAACTACTTGAATAAAATATTAGTTAATGAACCAAGAACAATCCTACATTAGGAAGATGTACTGGCTAATTATTTAGTCTCTTACATCTGTCTTTTACAAACTGCTTGAACAGATCTGTTTGTTCTTTAACCTCTTGGCTCTACAGAATCAGCTCTCCACCTCTTTTAAACTGCTGTAGTATTATTGACTTCAGTGAAACTAGGCCAATTTTTACCATCTGGATTGGCCCGTGACTACTTTTAAAACAGACTTCTTGTCTTAAAGAAAAAAAGATACAACCCAGGATTATTTTCCAAACATACTTTTTTTGTAGATATGTTAGATTCATGTGCTGCTCTCACCTTGACAAAGAGCAAGGATGAGAAACAAGTCTGCATATGCACAGTTAAATCAGAGTGTTAGAAGCTACAGGACAAAATCAAGAGTGGAATACTAGCAGAATCCCATTCTGACATAGGTAAGGACAGAGAGGGAACAAAGATACTCAGACCCACGTCTGTGACAGATGCACACCAAGATGCTGCTCTCAGGCATATTTGCAGCTGTAGGTGGTCAAATGATGAGTGAAGTATGTCCATTAACTTGGCAAGCGTCTTGATCTTTTTTTTAATTACAACCCATTGGCTATTCTCCACCTGTCCACTTGATTTCTTTTAAACCCCAGTGGAAGGTGGGGAGATGGTCAGCACTGAGAAAAGGATGTGCAGACTTCAGGCAGAGATCAAGAGGAAGAAGGGCTCTGCAGGGCACACTTTCTGTGACACCAGAAGGGCAGACGTGAGGACAGACAACTCAGCTACTCCCTGTACAGCAGTTGCCTGTGTTTATCCCTGAGAATGGTTAAAGCCCATCAGGCCCATCATAGCATTAAATTTATGTGATTTAGGAAGACAGCCTTCTTGGCACACAACATGAGAAACTGAAATAAGGAGAGGCTAAAGACATTCTTAAAGTCTTAAAGGGCTATTTCAAGTCCTGAAGACAGATCCCCTCTGGAGAAAAACTCTTCAGGTGTTGCTCTGATATCTGTTCTAGCCACTCCCCCAAAATTCCCAATTTTCTGTAGTGAACCTGTCTTCCTGGAAAGCCTTGCTGAAAAAAGACAAGCTGCAAACAGTGCAAAATGACCCTGACAGCCCCAGAGAATGCAGAGGAAGCTACGCCATCAGTAAGTAATAAGGCATATTTTGAATTCGTACATACCAATCCAGCTAGCATTACCCTCATCTCAGAAAGAAAAAGGAGGGGGAAATAAATGTAAGGAAGCAGAAATAGCTCTCCTTACTGAAAAAAAACCAGCATTTGAGAAGATTTCAAAAACCCCTTAGAGCCACAAAAAAACCTCTTTGAAATTTCAAAGGAGAGATGTCTCCAGCCTGGCACCTGCTATTTACATGTAGTACCTGCACATCCCATTAATGCAGATAGTGGAAATTCAGTGTATAATATTTTGTCACAAAGCAGAACAGGCAGCAGGCTTGAAATTCTTTGAGCCAGCTGTAAAAGTGGAAAATTGGCAGCTGGAAATAGAATATTTCCATAACTGCATCATTGCTTGCAAAGAATTGGTAGCTTATCGTCCAGCATTTAGAAGATCAAAGATGATACATGCCACAGCAATCCCCACCATTGTGAAGCTGAACCCTGTTGGGATTTTCCATGGGAATCACACACAGCAAAGGGGATGTGCACGGAGCATCAAACATGGAAGAGAAATGTAAAATTGCAAAAGTAATTCAGAACACTCTCTGCTCAGGGTCCTGTCTTCTCCTATCCACACCTTTCTTTCCTGTGTTATTTCCTCCAGATCATAAGAAAACCAAAGAAAAACCTTCTATTATATCTATCTACAGAATTGATTCCACTGGTTTGGGTCTTCTTAAATGCAATGAGAAAATATTTTTACTGCATTTAGTTTAATAGAGAAACCAGATATTGCATGGGCTTCAGGGATTTCATTTAATGCTTGCCCTCTGATGGGCAACGGAATAAGAAAAACTACAGGAGATTTTACTCTCCTCTGTAGATAAATAATTCTCCAAGGCTATTAAGACAGTACCTTTCACTGGAAGCCAATTCACAGGTTCATAAAGTTTACTTTTTATATCCATTTTGTAGTCACTTTTACAGATGGTAAGACTATAGAGAGGAAATAATTGAAATAATGTTTTCAAAAGAGGGGCCACATCCAGTCAAGATGACATCCCAGCCTTCCCCTCCCAAATGTCTCAAGCTCTGAACACGCTCCCAGCACTTCTGAGAGCGCAATACCCTCAGGCACACTGTCCTTTTCCTGCATCATAGAGTAACAGAATCATAGAAGCATTTAAGTTGGAAAAGACCTTTAAGATCATTGAATCCAGCTGTAAATCTAACACTGTCAGGCATCACTGCAATTAGGATGACTTGGACAGTGTGGTGTGTTGGGGGAAGGTCTGATAATAACACTTGAGGAATTTCATACCTGAGACCCCCACCCCTGCAGGGGCAGAAGTGAGAAGCCCTGGGGTGCTGGCACAGGGACAGGGTGGGCAGTCTCCCACAGGTGCCTCTCAGCAGCCTGCACATGCTCCTCAGCCTTTTGTCTCTCCTCAGTCACACGGGAGCAGACCAACCTTGCCCTCCAAAAATCTTAAAACCTGTGCTACAAAATGTACAGTAGCTATATTATTAGGTTGTTTCAACCCTCTCAGGTGTGAGAACTTCAATCCGGACCTGAACCCTGACGCACTGTGCGACACCGCTCCCAGGATTCATTATTCATGTTTCTTTCCCAGGTTTTGCTGTGCAGGTTCAGATATACAAACCCATGCCAGGTCAAGCATGTGAACTCAGCAACCTCACATGAGATTTTCAGATGCAACCTTTACTGTAGTATGCACATTTCTTATTCTTCTGCCTCCACAGTTGAAATTAATGCACCATTTAAAGCTCTTACTGGGCTTATGGCCAAACAGGCTCAAACAGCCGCATTATCAGATTTAGGAGTTTCTTCTTTTTCCTCCGGGGTCATTTCAAGCAGGGGACTGAGCTGACAGGTAGATGCAATCTTATAAACGGCTCCCTTACCCTTTCCTGCTGGCCAATTTTGGGTCCGTTCTGCATGGAGTATACTGTCCTTCCCAAGTAGTCAGGACAATCTCTTGGAAGGTCACTTTGTGATTGTGGCTGGCAGTGAAGAGGTTAAACAGATCAACAGGGAGGTGGCCAGGTCTGACTGAGACTCTGAGGCAGAAAACAGTATGGAGGTCGAGCACCAGGACTGAAGTGAAAATGAAATCTATTTTAAGATGCTGTTTTTAAACTACTATTCTTTGAACTGATGTGCATCTTAGTCCACCTGAAATTTGTTATAAAGTTATACAGAAGGAGAAGGGAGGGACACAATGATTTATTTACTTAAATGCAAGAAAAGACACATATCTGCTGTTTTCTGACTCTGCACTTGTCATGCGGGGGCTGTGTCTACAATATAATTTTTTGGGGAAGAGGGCTGTCTCCACCACTCAGGCATGACCTGGAAGAATGGATCACCACTGTAAGCACGTGTGCATGACACCAGGGTGCGTTACACAGTGGTGCTTTGTGCTGTGCAATCTCACTCTTGTTCATTTCTTTCTTCTGTTTTATATAGAAGAAATATACAACCCTCCACCTCTTCCCAATGAGCTGCCTATGAGGACTGAATTGGGATCTCCCATAACAAAAATCATGAATGAATCTATTATTGAGTAGGGGCTAGTTGACAGTAGCCTCTGGGGTTAATGTTAATCTCCTGTTTAAGTCACCTGTGGAGAAAGGCAAAGACCTTCCCTGTGCGGTAACACTTACACACTTACCACCTCGGGGACCCAATTCTTCAGGTTCCTTTATGGACGCTCTGGTACTTGCACGCTCGCTCAGTCTGTCGGCAGTCAGAGCGCTGCCTGGGAAAGTGATGCGCACCCACCCACAGAAAGAGCTGCAGCTTCGGCCTCGTTGCTGCTAATGCACTGCTGGAATCCGTTCAGCAGCCACATCTACGTTTTACCAGTGGGGTGGGCTTTTCTCTTTGCTCTGTTCCCCACTCGTTCACCACTCCTTCAAACGCTCCTCTCTAATCAAGAAAAACAAAGCTGTACTGTGCCAAATGTTCAGTGCTGCACACTGGCTGGTGGAGCAGTTAAGACCCCAGCCTGTAATTAGACAGTTTTCAAAGCCTTGCTTTTCCTTCTGTTCCTTTCCCATCCCTCCCTGATAAACCCACTTTCTCCTTTCTCACTGAGGGCGACCAGAGCTGTCCTCCAGGCATACGCTACTCCATTACGCAGTGTCAGTGGGAGTCACAAAAACGCATCAGGGGAGGAACAAACCCTTAAGGGAGAGAAACCTTTGACGAAATCCAGCTACCCCATGCTAGGGCTCTGTATGAATTCTAAGCAGACAGATCTAAAGGAAATGAGGGCATATTTTCCCAAGAACTTCTGTGAAGTACAGAAATGTCTGTTTTATTCTGTTGGCTCTTGTATGTGATGAAAACTTCAGATAAGACTTGCTTATGAGCAGTACCCAGCAAAATGGCAACCTTATCCTACTCCTGCTAAAAACTGCAAAGACTGTAAAAGATACAGTTCATCCCTTTCCTGGGGTTCTGTTTCATTAACAAATTTAAATAATAGTTGAACTTCTCATCTGAACCACCTTGCAGTCTTACCTGTTCCTATGGTTACTCTAATAGGCCATCTGTGTACTAGGCTCTATTTTCCTTCACCTGGATAGCAATTTCCCTCTGCTATAGCCAGAATAAAGTGTCCTGGTCCCACCAAGTCAGCAAGTGAAATGCTGTGCCCTTTCCTTGCTTTGGCTCCAACATCTGAAGGAGGTCAAGTCACAGACGACTATGAAACAAGACAGCATTGCACTAATGGAGAAATATGTGTACAGTTATAGTCAAAGGAATAGTCCATTGAAATTTGTAATTCATCTTGGAATGGGAAAAAGCTGCTTAAAATGAATATTTTGAGCGCACTCTCAGTAAGTTTGCAGATGACACCAAGCTGGGTGGGAGTGTTGATCTGCTGGAGGGTAGGAGGGTTCCACAGGGGGATCTGGACAGGCTGGATCGATGGGCTGAGCTCAGCTGCATGAGGTTTAATAAGGCCAAGTGCTGGGTCCTGCACTTCAGTCACAACAAGCCCATGCAACGCTACAGGCTTGGGGAGGAGTGGCTGGAGAGCTGCCTGGTAGAAAAGGACCTGGGGGTGCTGGTTGACAGCCGGCTGAACATGAGCCAGCAGTGTGCCCAGGTGGCCAAGAAGGCCAACAACGTCCTGGCCTGTATCAGCAATAGTGTGGCCAGCAGGAGTAGGGAAGTGATTGTGCCCCTGTACTCGGCACTGGTGAGGCCGCAGCTTGAATACTGTGTTCAGTTTTGGGCCCCTCACTACAAGAAGGACATTGAGGTCCTGGAACATGTCCAAAGAAGGGCAACAAAGCTGGTGAAGGGTCTAGAGAGCAAGTCCAATGAGAACTGTCTGATGCAATTGAGATTGTTTAGTCTGGAGAAAAGGAGGCTGAGGGGAAAACTTATCACTCTCTAAACTACTTGAGGTTGTAGTAAGGTGGGTGTTGGTCTCTTCTCACAAGTAACAAGCGATAGGACAAGAGGAAATGGCCTCAAGTTGCACCAGGGGAAGTTTAGATTGGATGTTAGGAAAAATTTCTTCATTGAAAGGGTTGTCAAGCATTGGAACAGGCTGCCCAGAGAAGTGGTTGAGTCACCTTCCCTGGAGGTATTTGAGAGACATGTAAATGTCATACTTAGGGACATGGTTTAGTGGTGAACTCGGCAGTGTTAGACTTATGGTTGGACTCAATGATCTTAAAGACCTTTTCCAACCTAAATGATTCTATGAATTAGCAAGTTGGCATATGGATCCCAAGAAGCACTGCTTATGTGTGTGTGAATTATTTTGCATCACCAAAATGGTGCTGAAAATTGGAGTTGAGATTTCAAAGCATGGTCTGAATACTTGAGCTCACTCAGGTCATCTGACAGTACCAAAAAGGGTTTTGCAGGAGCACGAACATACTGCAAGGCGGAAGAGTGGTTCAGGGCAGGATAGTGCTGTATTTTTCCCCTTTCTTTCACAAAAAAAAAAAAAAAAAGAAACAAGCTTTGTATCTTCTTGTATCTACTTTATACTTTATACCTGAAGTATTTTGTACCTAACGAATGCCTGTGTTAGTAAACTTTTTGCTTAAAGGTTCCTACATGAGAAAAATAGACCTTTCACTTTCAAAACAAGGAGGAGAAATTATCCAAGGAAGAAGCACTCAGACATCAATCCTAAGAGACAGAAAAGCTCTCTTTTCATTGAATTTGCTATTTCTTAAAAGGAGAAAACCCTTTTTTCCCTATGGAAGACCAAGTCTAAGTTCTGCAATGTGGTGAGCAGGTTAAACATAGCCAGACTTGTGTAGGTTACAGCAGCCTAGTTAACAGCTTAATTTGTGTCTGAGTGAAACATTAACTTTCTTGATTTATGTATGTTACTAACTAAACATTGAGTGATGCAATCCCCCTAATTACTCCTGGTTCCCCATTAACAGAAGATAACAACCTCTGTATGGAATGACGTGGGAACAAGGGCCTATCATTCAATACCCCATCAAGAAGAGGCCAAAGATCCAAGTGAGGGAACCTCATTAGCTAAATCACATGTTAGTCAGTGTTCAGTCACATGCAGAGACCAAAGGGAACCAACCTCATAGCCTCTCTCCTCCTGAGAGAGAGATCAGGCAGTACTTTGTGGGTTTCCTTACTGCATCGCATCTCTGCTGTCTTAGACTGGAGCCTGAGTAACCCCCTTGACTTCTTTGGAGTTCTTCCAGATTTACATCACACACCTTTGGATCATTTTCTGCAGTAAATGGAACAACACTTCTGATACTTGTTCTTTCTTTTCATTAGAAGATGATAGCTTTGTTGTGTAGTTAACATGCCAGTAATTAAGGATTTCAAGATGATGTACTAATTTCTCTCTCTCATACACACACTCTTTCAAAATATTATCATCAGTAATTGCATTAACATCTTTTCTTTTCCTGTTCCTTTTGGGAGTTTGTTAGGCTTTCATTTAGTCTTTTTCTCATTTTACAAATATACACACTTTTCCTTTGCTTCTCTGAAAAATTGCTAGAGACTTGAAAACTTTGAGCAGCTTGACCCCTCTGTGCAAACACAGGGGAATCTTCAGTGCCATTCGTTTTTTCAAACTGTTATAAACAGAAGGTGGAAACTTGCAAGTGATACTCTACTTTTTTTCAATGGATACAGATCCAGATAGTTCTTGTAATAGCAACATCATTCATGTAGATACACCAAGTAAGCTGAAATTGAGATGGATTTAGGACTGTGGATTAGTACCATGGAACTCTAAGAAAGTCTTAAAGTCATGCTAAGGACAGTTTATTGCTTGCTGAGCACTTCTTTTTAGTGACCCCAGCTCAAGCTGTAGAGTACTGTAAAATAACCAACGAGTTTTTTCCAACATGATGAAATGCATAAAACAGGGTAAGTTAGGAGATGGAAGAGGATGGTTCATCTTAGGGTTTTTTTATTCATTTTCTGGGTATCATTTCCTTTGTTTTTTAAAATATATTGTTCCAAGATAAAAGTTTGATCTCTGTGGTTGAAAGTTATCATGCAGAGCTTAGTCTGAGTTGCCAGTGGGTTGAAAAGCTGAACCATAAGCCCAGGATTTTTGTATTCAACCTTACAGAAGTAGTCCCCCAACCTTGGTGTTTATGAAGCAGCAAAGCTGAAATGATTATAAGTCACAAGCAACATCAT
This sequence comes from Phaethon lepturus, assembly GCF_000687285.1. Classification (NCBI taxonomy): domain Eukaryota; kingdom Metazoa; phylum Chordata; class Aves; order Phaethontiformes; family Phaethontidae; genus Phaethon; species Phaethon lepturus. The sequence continues at coordinate 30,692 of NW_010541031.1, forward strand.
AGTCTTTTGATTTCTAGGAAAATATCAAAATTTTTGGTTCTATCTTTCTGTCTTTTCCAGCTGTTACACATGCCTAGGACACCTATGTTAGGTATCCAGCCCTGGTGAATCCTTGGTGGGCAGTCGGGCACCCTCCTCATTCGGATATAACCTCACTTTGTTTCTTGCAGTTTTAATATTTGTTAGTCACTTAAAAAATAGCTCTAGTTTCTGAGCTGAAATGTTAACATTTAGTGTTGCCCTACTGCCCCTGCTTTTTGGGGGGTCAGCTGTGACAGGGTGAGGAAGAAACATGATGGGAACATTGAATCATAATACTGACTCAGGTATTGACCTTGACCTGCAACTTCAGCTTGTCCAAAGACAATTCCCAGTTCATGCCTGAAAATAATAGCTACCCATTCATCACCACACCTTGACAAGAGTACTCATTCTTTTTTCCTATCCCTTCACTTTCTACTGCGTTTTATCTTTCATCTGCATTTATCTGTCTCTTTTTGTCTGGGGAAAAAAAATTTGCTGAAATCTATGACCATAGTGGTAAAATCACAGTGTTTTGTTATAAGCCAACTCGATGCTGCTTAAATGATAAAAAGGGACCAGGAAAGAAACAACCAGCTTTGTAGCTCCCTTATGTACATAAGCTTAAAAAGGAGTAAATACGCATTTTTCCTCCTGCAACTTTGATTTGAGTCTATGACCACAAAAGTGATCCCTGCTTATGTTCCAGGATGGAAGGAAGAACATCCAGAGGCTGCTGTCACTGCCAGAGCAAACCCAGGATTCTGTTTCTGGGAAATGAGATTTTGCTGTATGGCTGGAAGGACAAACTTGAGGCAGCTGCAGCTATAGATCTTTGCTGAGAATGCCTACCCTGTACAATCTGGTGGAACATAGACATATCCAAGCTATTTCAGGGTTGGAAGTGGTCCAGCTGTGGTAGCACAGAGGTCCAGGCAGGCTAATGCATGTTATATGTTGTCTCTGTGCTTGAGCTAGGAAATAACTCAAGCTGTGATAAACTTGCATTACACAAATATTTATGTAAACTATTTCAGGTGCTTGGGAGGTAATAAATTGCTATCGTTTGGTCTGTTAGAGCCTGATGAACAGCCTGTTGTTTTGTCAGGCTAGATAGCTGATGCTGATGCAAAGAAGAAAAGTAATGCCAAAGCTCTCCTTGCCCATGCTGCCCAATGCAGATAAACCTTTCCACTTCCACTGACAGGCTGCAATGAGAACTACATGCTGCTGTTTGGTTGCTCCTCTTTCACATCCAAAGTTTTAATCTTCAGGAGTAGACTGATTTCCCTGGGAGAGTGGAAGGATGGGACATGTATTGTCATAATATTATCTTAACTGAGCCACACATGGTGCCTATAAAACTAGAGGAGAATAATTCTGGATCAAGAAAAACCCAAAACTGGTGTAGAAAAGCTGGGTACATCAAAGGAATATGTAGTTTCTTACAGAGGATTAAGCTATCAGCCCTGTAATTTGTCTGTCATGTATTTTATACTGGTTACCCAGGAGTAAGACTCTCCATGGGGTCCAGTCAATTGAAATAAATGCTGTATATGTGTGCTGGTTTTGGCTGGGATAGAGTTAATTTTCTTCATAATAGCTAGTATGGGGCTATGTTTTGGATTTCTGCTGAAAACAGTGTTGATAATACACAGATGTTTTTGTTTCTGCTGAGCAGTGCTTACACAGAGTCAAGGCCGTTTCTTCTCCTCACACTGCACCACTAGCAAGTAAGGTGGGGATGCACAAGAAGCCGGGGTGGCTGACCCCAATTGACCAAAGGGATATTCCATACCGTATGATGTCATGCTCAGCACAGAAAGCTGGGGAAAGGAGAAGGAAGGGGGGACGTTCAGATTTATGGTGTTTTGTCTTCCCAAGTAACCATTATGTGTGATGGAGCCCTGCTTTTCTGGAGATGGCTGGACACCTGCCTGCCCATGGGCAGTAGTGAATGAATTCCTTGTGTTGCTTTGCTTGCGTGTGCAGCTTTTGCTTTACCTATTAGACTGTCTTTATCTCACCTCACAAGTTTTCTCACTTTTCCCCTTCCAATTCTCTCCTCTCTCCCACTGTCTTCCGATTCTCTCCCCTGTCCCACCGTGGGGGAGCGAGTGAGGGGCTGTGTGGTCATTGGTTGCCGGCTGGGGTTAGACCAGGACAGAGGGTCTCTCTGCAGAAGTAGAGAGGGGGGAGGGAGACGGTCTAGTATGATAACATTTGAAATTTTCAGTCTGAATGGAGAAGGTAACCCATTCCCTTTGCAGCAGCCTTATTTTGTTTACTTTTACGCAAAGCACAACGTGCCCTCCATTAATCTGATAAGCATGGGAGATTTCCATGGAAACAGCAGTACTCCATTTCATTTAAACTCTGATGCCTGATTTCCTTGTCAGCAGAAATCAATGTGCTGGTAACTAAAGAAGCGTTCAGAGTATCGCTTGCAGACGTTACCTGTGCAAAAGTCTCTGGAGGAGTGCAGTGATCTGCCCTATCCCATAACTGTTCACCTGAGCATGATCCACCACTCCACACGTCTTCTTTTCTTCCTTTCTTCTATTTAGTCAGTATTGCCCTCCGTTTCACTGCTCACTTTCTCTGCTTGATCTCACACGCAATTATCCTCCCTATCTGTGGGGTTATACGCAGAGAGAATTGGCAGTCCTGGGTAAGTGCTCCAGCTCTCTACTCTCCACCCAGAAACAGAGGCCTTCGTGTAATTGGGAAATGAGGCTTATTTATAAACTAACAAAAAAAAAGGAAAAAAGTTCTAAGAACTGTGAGAAGCAGCCAGAATTCTTCAGAGAGACATTTCTTCATGTGCAGCCAGGGGAAAAAAAAAGGACCACAAATTCCTTGCAGCACATCATAGCCCAGCTCTTTCATAGCCCAGCTCTATTCTTAGTTTATCTCCTTATATGCCTTAAACAACTATCTTTTTATGCAACAAGAACTGGTCAAGATCTTTAGAGGTCTTTCTGTGGAGCCCACTAGGTAAAGGTATATAGGGTTCCTTGTGTGCTCCATCCTAGCGCATGGGCAGACTGAGAGAACATTGCTCCCACACCTCTCCTCAACTGTCCACCTCCCACTGAGGCACTGGAACATAGTCAGACCTCTCCACTACTTCTACCCACCTCCAGATGTCAAAGTCAAACCCCACTCATGTTCCTCTGTCTCCAAGGTATGTTCCAAAGCTAGAAAGGGCTGTGTCCTGGTTTCAACCAAGGTAGAGTTAATTTTCTTCATAGAAGCTAGTGTGAGGCTGTGTTTTGAATTTGGGATGAGAAAATGTTGATAATGTGCTGATGTTTTGAGTTGTTGCTAAGTAGTCACAGACAGTCCAGCTTCTCATGCTGGCCTGCCAGTGAGCAGGCTGGGAGGGCACCGGGGGCTCGGGGAGCTGGGAGGGGACACAGCTGGGACAGCTGGCCCAGGCTGGCCAAAGAGATATTCCATACCATACGACGTCATGCCCAGTATATAAAGCTGGGACGAAGAAGAAGGAAGGGATGGAGGGACATTCGGAGTGATGGCGTCTGTCTTCCCAAGAAACCATCATGTGTGATGGAGCCCTGCTTCCCTGGAGATGGCTGAACACCTGCCTGCCCATGGGAAGTGGTGAATGGATTCCTTGTTTTGCTTTGCTTGCGTGCGCGGCTTTCACTTTACTTCTTAAACTGTCTATCTCAACCCATGAACTTCCTCACTTTGACTCTTCCAATTCTCTCCCCCATCCCACCGTGCAGGGATGAGCGAGCAGCTGTGTGGGGCGTAGTTGCTGTCTGGGGCTAAACCAGGACAGGCTGGGGAAGGAACAGAGGCAGAACTAACTAACTGTGTTAGTATAAGAATGGGAAGGGGTGGTGAGACAGGTCTTGTGAAGGTGTTGATATTCAAGAGGGTGAAAAGGTCCCTTTAGAAAGCCCCATAGCTTTGTAAGAAGAGGTCATGGGGAGGGCATCATTGTGGGGTTGCAGGAAGACCAGTCCCCCAAGATTTCTTTCCTTGAATCATTCCCTCTGATGGCAGATGCTGGGGACATAGACTTTTAGGGATGGTTCTTTCTCCAAGGCTGTGGGTCTTAGCATCACGTGGGGGTATAGCAGCCCCACTAGAGACTCACCTCAGCAGCTCCTGCACATGGTGCTCTCCCTCCAGCTAGATATTCCCCTGCTGCCACCTCTGTTGAAGACATGAACTCAACTCCTCTCCCCTTGCCTTCATACATGCTTTTTGCCTACACCCATGTAGTTGCAGAAGTAGCATAGCTCTCACCTACGTTTTTTAGGTGGCCTCTGGACTCTGCAAAGGTGGTGACATACAAAACAGCAGCTTTTGGCCTTCGAAGACTGTGAGGCCAAGGTTACTCACTTAGAAGGGCTTCCAGAGTGATACTTGGGTTTGATATTCAGAGTTTTAGCTTTTTCAGTAATGCAGTTTATCCAAATCTTGTTATCAGGTTTTTCTTTTTCCTTTTTCTGGGCTCTTTCCAGTCTTTATACATTTCAGTTCATTTCATTTATACATTCCAGTCCAATACATTTTTAAGTGTGGCCATCAAAGGCAGGCATAAGTAATTCAGATGATGATGGCAGAAAGGGAGCTGTTTTACTGGGAAAGGGGATACAGAATGAGAGAGATGTGTTGGGAGGCTTAAGGATACACCCTAAATTAAAATAATTCAGTATAGATGAGTGTAGGACCCTGGAGTTTTGGATTCCCAGTCCTGGCCTTTAATCACTGCATATCCTCTCTTGTCTTAAACATGAAGCATATCTTAGGCTGCAGATAAAAGTTTCAGACTGATCATAAATTACTGTCAATGCCTCCCCTTTGTCTGGGATAATGGCACAAGTATACACACCTTACTCTTCCTAAAGGTTTTTTTGGAAAGACACTATTTAAAACCTTGTTCATATTCTTTGCATAAATATCTTGTATCTTTGTTTGGCTGCTGGCTTGTGGAAACCCGTTCTACCTGCTCTAACTGCATACTGTGGAAAAACACAGAAGTTCTTCTTGTATAGCTAAAACAATGGAGAAGCCAGATCAATTTATCTTTTAACATAGTTGCAAAGTAAAAAAAAAAAAAAAAAAATCAGACTACTAGTTTATTCCTGTCAACCTCACTTCAACATTACAAATTACACTTTCTGTGCAGCCTGTCAATCGGGACCTGTGATGTGTATAGGAAGGTGCTTTCTTTTGATGAACAAACATTTCCAGGGTGAGAGGAAGCGTGAGGAACCTGACCAGCCTCACAATCAGGCTGGGAAGATTTCACCCAAGAAGAAAGTCATCACCTCAAGACACTGCCATGCCAAGGGCAGCCAGCAACAGAAAAACAAACTGGAGATAATGCTGAAGAAAACTCCATGGAGACCACTGCTAGAGTCCAGCTGTGCTTTGTATTGCAGAAGGCCACTGCTTTTTGTTTACTGCAACCACCTGCAGCACCGCTAAGGAAAACCCAGGTGATCCTTGCATGTGCTCCGCAATCCCCCCGTGCCCCATCACCACCACGTGCAGCTCTCCAAGCCCGTTCCCAACAGTGGCAATTCCTGTGCTGGGGAATGCGCTTCTGAATATTTTGTCTCCTTTTGATGTACCGCAGTTGCATCAAGTTGTACAGGAGGGACCATATGAACCAGCTAAACCCCGTTCTGTCATGAGTCAGGTTTATCTTCTGGGGGGAAGGGGAGGGAGGGCTCTATGTAATGCAATAGGACCCAGTGGGTCCCCAACATTGTTACTGAGAACAGTAGAACCTTTTGCTACTTGCAGTTGTTTTCACAAATACTGCCCCTTTACCATAAAATCTGAGCTATTCATTAACTATTTATTATGTTTATTAATTTTTAATTTTTAATACACATTTTAATCTAGTTAGAGTAAGGGGATCCAACTGGGATCAGGCCTGTCTGTTCTGGAGGCTGTGCTGGGAGGCAGGGACGGATCTATGCCTAGGGAACTTCACTTAAAAAGCAAAGTGCGTACAGGGAAACCCCCATGTTTTGGTGATAACAAAAGGTAATATTTTCTCTTAAATATGGCTGGGTCAAAATGTACCTGGAAACAATCACTGAATTGTCAAGAAGGAGGTCTATGGGTCTCCTCAGATTAGCAACAGCTGTGCAGAGCTGACAGAATTACTGTTTTTAACACTAACACTTTGCTAGCTTTGCACTTCCAATAGTATTTGAGCTGGGGTTTCTGTAGGATAGAGTAAGTGGCATTTATCCATTGAGCCATGATGCAAAATATTAAAACATCTATAAATTCTCTGGCTGAGAGAAAACATCTGGCTGATGTTTGTTTCCCCATATTATATGATCATATAGGATTGTCTTTTACATGGAGGGGGGCGGATATACCAAGCAATTCTGGGAATTCAGAAGCATCCCATTTTAATTTGCAAAGCAACTGGTGAGCAGGAGTTATGAGGAAGTGGGATAAACCACACTATCCCTTCTGAAAATCAAAAATCTTTGTTTCTGTTCCCTAGCCACTGAAACTGGCTGTGCCTGCTGCTGCCATCACATAACCACTACCCAAAAAGAAGTTTGTGTTTCCTCTGCACTTCCCAGGCAGCCACAACGGGTGGGCAGATGTCCCACAATACACAGAGTCAGCAGACCTGGGATCTGGTTAATCTGGTTAATCTGGTTAAGGAAAGTTATCAATATTAAACAGGTAGTTCAAAGAAACCACTAAGTAATTTTCTGAACAACGTGCTAGCTTCCTGAAACTCTCAGAGGAGACTCACAGAAACCATATTGCCTAAACAGAAAAAACTTTAAGGGGTTGCCAAAAGACACAGAAATTGTTACTTTTCTTAGAAGGATGTTTCTAACATCAGTCTCAATAACAGAGAACTTCTGACACTTGATGATCCTTGCTCTGCGTGTGTGCACGTGTGTGTGAGCAGATAATCCCAGGATTTCCCCATTAATGACAGATAACTCATAGACTCTGAACACCTAAGGCATCCCTAAACTAAATGGCCACTTTCCAGAATCATGCATGCATGAAATTTCAGATCTGGAATGTTGTGTGATTAATCCTGAAAGTATTTCTCTGTGCATTTCCATTTGAATTTTGCATGTAACAAGCTGCGTCATTTTGACACACACGAGGACGTTTTCGTGTGACTTTTGTTTGAGAAGCAGAGATACCGGCTGCCACTGGACCCTCTGTAATTTGAACAGACTATCTTAATGAACACCAGTATCACCTTTGATCTGGGAGTGACTGGCACCTTGCTGTATCTGGCGTTCAGTTGGAATAACATGTTTCAGCTGGTGCGGATAATGCTATTTTGCGCTTATGGCTGGCAGCTAACTGCTGTCTTCCAGTGTGTTAGATAAAGCTCATGAGGTTGTTGATTTATTTATAATGGTTTAATTAACCTGATAATTAGATTAATTGGTTTTGTTTATATCAAAGTAAATTAAAATAAATTGGGTTAATATTTATTTGATGTTATGCTTCTGCTTAATTATTTGATTTAGCAATTAAAGTGCATAAAAGTGGAAAACTGGAGGACTGGAAGATTTTTTTCTTTTTCTCGCAGGAAATCGGGACCAGGTCTCTCAGGAGTTCTGGAGTAGTTAAGATCAAGCAGTTGTGTGCCCCAACAACTGCAGATACATTGAAACATTGGTTACTCTAACACTTGTGACACTGACCTACAGAGGAAAAATGATTCAGGTTTGTAAAGATGCTTTGGTACCTAACACTGCATAATGAAATTCAGTTTTATTTTTCAAAACTATGTACACTTGTCTGCATCTTTAGGCAATTTAAGGTGCATCCAGATCAAATAGCCTCTAAGAATGTCAGAAAGCCTGGGACAGTTAGGAAAGAACAGTGTTTCGCAATTAGAGGAGGTAAATTTTATCACACTTTCAATGACATTTTTAATTTTGAAAGGGGGAAAAAATCTTTCATCTTTCCAAACCTGAAATATTTGGCAACTATTCTTTTTTCTTTATATCCTTTATCAGTTGCCGAATAGGCTGAATTTTAAAAGTGTTGATACTTGGGGAGAAAAAGAAGTCTGTTTATATTCTCGGCCAGCTTTGATGCAATCCCACCGGCACAAGCATGCATGTCTGCTACATTTCAGATTTGTAACTTCCCCCCCTCACGCTGATAATGATTATCTGTATGGGGCTGTATATAGATGTGCATATGCATAGACAGAGACTCTTCTAGATATATATGTACGTAGCTGTTGATGTCTAAAAATACATATGGATGTGTTGCACTGCCTGCACAAGGGAGATGAAAGAAAGCCCACGAAGCGAAGGAGGAACGCTCGTTCAGCAGCTCCTTTGTACCATCTGGCACACCTTGCCCACCAACGCGCTCACCCTCACCACCCCTCGGCAGTCAGAAATGCCACTGTTGTCCCGGGCCAAGGTGACCCAAAGGACCAGAGGAGCTGATGGGATGTTACAGACAGAGCTCGTGGCAGTGCCGAGAGCGGCTCTTGATTTCTTGGCTCTGGGTTTGTCTCCTGACAAGGCTGTCGCACCTTCCCAAAGCTGAATAAATGATATTCCATAACAAAATGAAAAAAAAACCCAAAAAACCTGCAAGTGGTAAATAAATGTTGTATGACCCTGCAGGTATATGTTCTGCTTGCTTTCCAGATACGTTCTGGTGATTTAGTTAGCAGAAATGTTCTGCCAGACAGCTGCAAGGGAATATTACATAACGGTTATGAAAAGTGAATTTTGAGCTCTCTGGTGACCTTCACTGCAGAGTTATATTTGCCCAGCACAGGAACAGAAATACCCCCCCAGTAACCAATCAATATTTCTGTGCACGCTACATGTGCACAGTCACTCCCGCAGCAGCAGGGGAGATGGCTTTGGAGAGCAAAAAAGTGGATATTTCATCTTCAGCTCTCTCCTGCCCTCTTGTTTGCCCCTGAGGGTAATTAGTTCCAGGAGGCTTCTGGTCCTTTGGCCTGTTTTAGACAAATGAGGAGGCAAAGGAAGGGACTTGCATGTGTGCCTGGCCAGTGATGGGGTGGCAGCTGAGAAGGAGTTCGAGCACGTCAGGCTGAAGCCTGGGCATAAGCATAGCCATACCGAGAGCTCAAGCCCAGCCAAAGGGTCCCAACCTACATGGCCAACAGCGGACAGACACGAAGGAGCCAGAGGATTTGGGCCTCGTGGGAGGCACCAAGGTCCTGGCTTGCAGACTGCACTCCATGCAGCAAACACAGGGTGCACCAGGCGTGCAGCTTTGATTTTGAATGCTCCCCAGGGGACTGCCTGAGGATGAGGATCGCTCACAGGAAATATTCAGGGGATAATACACGACTATGAGGATTACTTGATTGGTTCTCAGACAGCCTGAGACTACGGAGGAGAGGAGAAATTTTGGCGAGTTATTCATCATAAAACACATTCTCCTCTCCCCCCCAACACACACCAGAGTTTATCCAGAAGATGACTATTGCATGTGCAAGAGAGATGGAGGCTCTAAGGCCTTTCATCAATGCAGGGATGCCTTATTGAGTCATCCTGATGATGAATGCTTGAAGCCTGCATGAAAGTGCGGTGCAATTACTGCTGAGTAATAGCAGCAGGTGGAGCTTTTCAGCTCCAGCTGGGATGTAAGAGGCAATGGTGAATCAATCAATGTGGAAGAACCTTGGTTTGGGAGGGAGGGGGAATATGGGGGAGAGTTTTTCCTTGAGTAGCCCCTGAATTTAGAGAAGAGAGAACTTAAATCGGTTAAGAGTGTTACGGGTGGCTGAAGTTAAATTTATTGTTCAGTAAAGCTGCACCTGAAAGGAAATATAGCTGAGCTCTTTGGAGAAAAGTGGTAACTATACCTGATTAAACAAGGAGGGGATAAAAGCTCTGACAGGGCAAAGGGAAGAAGTGCGAGAGAGTTGAGCATAGATGCTAGAATAGCCCCAGATAATTACAGCAAGTCCAGTCTGCTGATTTTTCCAAGAGCTCTGGGACTTTTGGGAAGGCTGCTTTGGATGGCATGAGCTCTGTCAAGATGAAGTGCCAGAGAAGGTGGAAGTCTGGGCGCGGATTTTGTTTCAGTCAGGACAGTATTGGATGTTGCATGTTGTTTTCTGCTTCTTTTATGCAGAAGAGGCCTTAACTGCCTAGTCTCTGAAAGCACACCACTGCCTACAATAAAAAAGGCTTGGTTTTCAAGGCTTGGCTAGTACTTTCATGATGAAGTATTGCCCAACTGTGACTGACACGGATGTACCAGGGAAGAAAGGAAATTAAAACACTGTAGTTCAGGGCACTGGGAGGGATTTTTAGTACATATGCTTGAGCTAACTGATGAGTTCAGCCAAGGTTGCATGCAACCAAAGGAGCAGCTGAAGCCCAGCCTGCAGAGGTTGGTGTGTTGAGGCTACTCATGCTCCCTTCCCACCCCACAGCCCCTGCAAGAGAGCAGAGCAGGGCTTGGGTAGTGGGCTGAAACAATCCCTGAGCTGCTCTACCTTCCACATGCTCTGCTGGAAGAATGGCATGTCCCCGCTTTGCTGATAGCTGACACACCGTGTGTTGGACGGGCTAGTCTGGAGACTGACAGAAAGCTCATCAAAGGGATAAAGGATAAAAACATATTTGAAGAGGGAAGGAGGGAGACTGTGGGTAAAGTTCATGCCAGGCCTTATCAATCTTCTGCTGAAAATGACAGGTGGTGCCTATGAAACCTGCTTAAAGTTCCTATGTGTCATAGGGAATATTTTTGCAGAATCTTGAAAGAAGTTGGACAATTATATATTTAAAACAGATTCTATTTCTGGTCACCTGTGTTTTAGATGTCTGAGCCATACATGGTAGATGATATGTCAGACAGAAACAGTAAATGGTTTATTTATTTCCCTGCAGGGAAAAGGCTTGGCCAAAAGCAAAGGAAGCAGACACTCTCCACTGCTACGGTGCTGACTGGAAATGAAGAAGTAAGTCCCACTTGCGACTTGCCTGCCGGTGGGCCACCTTAAGGAGAGTGACCCTGTGCTCAAAGCACCAGTTTAGGAGCCTAGAGACCTATGCCTTGGTCCTGAGTATGCCACAGGCTATGAACAACTTCAGGAAAGTGGCTTCAATGCTCTGCAACACTATTTCTCTGTATGTAAAAGAGGACAACTGGTAACCAACTGCCTCAGAAGGTTATTCTAAGGTTAGGCTATTACTGGTGAATCACTTCAGTACCTTATAATAAAAGTTACTATAGAAATGCTTATTATCATATCCTCAGTCTTCTTCGAAGTTTAATACTGGCAGAATGTAGGGAACTTGCCACGAAGAATCAGGATGTTCAAATTTAGTCAGACCCCACTGAAAGATCAGGCTTGCATCTTGCATTATTTTTCCATGAATTTCTTTTTTTTTCCTCTTCTGTCAATAGGTAAAAAATGGGAGATGGAAAAATGAAGATTGTCCCTTCTTTCTCCCCACTTCACTGCCCTCTTCACTTGCTCCCCCTTTCATTGCCAGTCTGCTACCTAAGAAAAGATGTGCACAGCGACCTATTTTAGAACGTATATTCATACTCTGGGGAAGATGCATGAATAGC
>NW_010541031.1:42323-61580 GCF_000687285.1 Phaethon lepturus
TAAAGTTATTTCCAGCAGGGCATGAAGATGCTTATAATGGTGGAACTCGTGCATGTAGAGGGAACCAGTTATTAATCACTAACATTTCCCTTTCTTTCTAGCATGTAAATAAGCCAGTTAGGCACTAATAAAGGATACGTGAGAGAACAGGCCAGATGGACAAACTGGAACTGAAATGGTTCGTAGCACACCTGGCTCTGGTTGACTGGAAAGGTTCCTTAGTCTTTGTGCTGGCACTGAGTGAATGAAAAGGAGATTTCTTCCTAACAAAAATATGCTATAAAAAACCCAGAATATTCATGGTCATGACAAAGTTTGAATTGCATGGTCTCTCTTAAAGGGAACATAGACCCTAAATCACTGCCCTTTACCTTCAACCTTGCTGGAAGGAGAAAGGCTCATTCTGCCTGGCTACGTTTACAACTCTTGACTGAGAGGTCTGCAGCTGCAGAGGGAAACTGAAAGTCTCACAGTCCAGCACTTACGTGAAATTCCCCCTTGAATACTACCTTCCTGGGAAAAAGGAGACCAAAAAGACTATGATCTTCAACGTTCTCCTTGATGTGCAATGAAAAGAAAAAAAACCCAGCAAAAAAATCCAACTCTGCAAGTTTGTGTGTGTTTTTTTCCTATATTAATACCCATTGTGGGAATGGATAGAAGAGGATTAACAGTGGCTATCCTCTCTTCAATCTAATCTCCTATTGACTGAGAAACATCACATAGGGACATCTTGGAGGAATTAACACAAATCCTTTTAAAACTCTTCAGTGCCTTCTGCCTTCCCTTCTTCCCTCCCCAGCCCCTTCTCTCTGTGTCCTCTGGTGCTGGATTTGTAGCAGAGGATGTGGCCGAGGAGGATTGCGGGTAATCAATTAAGATGCAGACTTTTACCATTTGAGATGCATTATCATGGTCCCACTGACACATCCTGAAACACAAACTTGATCTATCACATTGCAAATGAATTCAAAGTGGAAGATTAAAGAGGCAGAGATGCACACAGTCTCACCATAGAATTCCATTTAAAAAAAAAAAAAAAGGAAGAAAAAGGCGTGAAAACAGGAACAGCAGAGAGGAAGCTGGCTCACCTGTAGCCAAACTTCACCCTCCATCCTACAGTTCTTCCAATGGAGTCAGATTGGCGGGGATAGTTTGGAGATACCCAAACCATGGCTTGGGTATAAATAAAGGAGCTTTAGTCAACTTGAGATGGGATGAAAGCACTTACACACAAAGTCACTTCCCTATTTTCTCTTTAGCCTCCCCAAAATAATGTCTCAGGAAAAAATGAATAGAATGCAAATGTATTTGTTTGCTACCTGTGGTCATTCCAGGCCAGCACCAACAGTTAGGCCAGGGTGAGCACCAGGGAACTACTAATATTCACTGCACTTCATCTTCCATGGTCACGAGTTTCTGAAGTACAAACTGCCTACTCTTCTCCAAGGTGGGCTGGTGCTTGTCAGCACTTATCTCCCTCACTTCAGAGAAGGTAATCCACCGCAGGCTGAAAGCAGAATTACAAGTAACTCTTGTAATTCAGGCAATTTCTCAGAAATAGAATAGATGTTTTTTCTGCCTTGTTGCTTTTATTCTCATTGCCCCCTTGCCCTCCTACAAGGGTTGACACGGGGATCTTTTCTACCCTGTCCAGCACTCTTCAAAAAGTGCTGGTAGAAAGAATAATAAAAAGTAAGAGATTTTAAATTATGCAAGACCTTTCCTTCTCTTGTCTCAATGTTTTCTGCAATTTTGCAGAAGTCTGTGTATTTCTGAAACGAATATAGTGAAAGCATAAAGATTTGGGATGAAACCAGAATTAATTCAACGTAAAACAGAACCTCACATAAGCATGGTCAATATGTAACCAACTCACAAATAAGACCCCACTGATCATATTCCCCATTTATATCCTTGCTCCTTGGGCCAGTCCCTAGGGCACATCCAAGTTCTGGGTGTGGAAATCAAAGGCCGCATAAGATTGAAAGCAGGGAACGAAGCTGAAGTCATCTTTTGGATGAGCTTTCACCAACTCCAGCAAGGGCTTTGGACTCCCACTCTGGAAGACCACTGTCTGCTAAAACCTGTCTGTCATTTCTAACTTTCTGTATAAGAAGCATAAGGAACAGTGGTGGGTCTGCTGAGGAGCCGCGCTAATTACACAACTGCCAGAAACATACGTGTCCTCTTTCTTTAAAATTAAATTGTCATGTAAACCCCACCATTGGGAGACTCCATGTGTCACAGCCTAGAGCGGCTGAGGCACCGGAGGGAAAGATGACTGCTAGATTCGCTCGCTTCCCATCTGTTTGCTCACAGACAGCTGGTTAAGGAGCCCTTCTAGCAGAGACAGGAGACAGACGCACGTAGAAGGTAACAAGGACATGTTGTGGATTCTTTATCAGCCATGGCTCGATCTGAGATTTATTTTAGTGCTGAGATTAATTTGATGCTCATGAAAGGGACAGGCTGTCAGCACAGACAGCACAGACAAAAGGCTGCCTGACAGCCAGGAGGCACTGGGTGAGTTTTATGTACGTGGCATTTGCCTGCACCCCTCGCTCCTGCCGGGTCTCTGCCCCACTGCCGTGCAGCCAGCACCAGTCCTGACCGCCACGCAGGGCCAGCACAGCCTATGAGCTGGGACCAAGTTAGAGATATCGCAGGGGCTCTTGCTTAGGAAGTGACACTCGTTTCTCGGGACGAGCCTTTCTGAAAGAAGGTGCTGAGGAAAAGCATCTACGTACGTGCTGTCTGAACTATGGAGTTATTTTTGTTTCCTGCTTCTGCAGTGAGTAAATATTTCTACACTATGCAGGGCAAAACATTTTTGTTGACTTTTTGTAAAAGCAATTTCTCATAACATTCTGTTTCAGAAAACCTAAAATGCTTCATCAGGCAGCTCTAGTTTAACCATTTTAGGGTGGTTTTAAAGAGCTTGCAACCTTCCAAAGTAAACGCAGTACTCAAAATGAGCCTGGAAAATCATATTTTTATATAACCCACTTTGGAAAGCTCACTCTTTACTACAAGAATTGGCAGATTCCCACAGCCTCTGGGGGCATATGCAAAATCTTAATGCACATCATGGAATGACAAACGGCCATTTATAGAGACCTCAATCCAAACGTCCGTTCTTATTCCTCACTAGCATCCCCTCAAGGACCGATGCCTGATTTTACTGTCTTTACTTGTGGAGAGAGCAGAAAAGACTCTCCCAGTGACTACCCCCGTCAGTAATGACTTATGGATTAGGAACCTGTGAGGAAAGAGCAAGCGTCCTGCCTTCCCTGTCCTCTCCCTGCCTTTCTGGTTCAGCCCCAGTAGTTTAAAAAGAGGAATGCATAGTATTTTTCCACAATTTTTTGCTGAACTTTCACAAATATTACAGAAACATGTGGAAGATTGTCATCCACTGTGTTTTTATTTGAAAACTGTTGTCAAGCAAGACATGTTTTGTTTAATAGTCTCTTTGGTCAACAAAACCCATTATCCGTTAAAACATTAACTATTTCTGTTAAGTACCTACTCAGGATGAGATATGGGCTGCGAATCTTGGCCGGGGGAAGAGAAGAAAGGGAAGAATATTTTTGCTCTGCCCCAGCAGAGCAGCAGAGAGGAAATCCTACTGTAAAAATTCAGGCATAATCCAGCTTTTCACATCTGCAGTGATGCATCTGAAAAATAAAGAGCTAGCAGACGAGTTCCTTTAAAAGGAGAGCAACTCATAAGCTGGGCCAGAGGCAGCCCTGATGTGGAGGCACCGGCTGCGTGGCCGCGCGATGCCTCTCCCGTCTCACGATCCACAGCCCACACATTTCATCGGGCAGCACTAATGAGGAAAGAGGGGGCTACGTGCCGTTGTGGTTCTATCCCCGTGAATCTGTTCCCAGGAATACTGATGACTCTCCACAACCCTGAAAGAAGCATTCTCTGGCCAACGAGAGGGGAAAAGCATATAGGAATAAAAGACACATTACAGACAAAATTATAAGCTTGAAATACATCAGAGCCTTGCCACGCTAGCACACAAGTACGTCCTGACTGCAGAGCTCTGTTTTCCTGTGATGGCAGCTGCAGAGCAATGGCGTTCGGGTTTCTACCTGCTGCTGGGTGCATTTCCATTTCAAAAACAATGCTCTGGCTCTTTGTTTTATTTTCTCAAGGAGGTCTTCACACACCGGAAATCCTTCCATCATCACAGAAGTGGAGAGAGAAGAAAAAGAATTACAGGAAACGTATTTGTGTCAATCCAGGCCTGAGCATGCAGATTGATGGTTAAATAGACACAGAATTACACAATATATAAAGCTGAAAAGCACATACAAAGAAGATAGTGATCTATTCCCTTATTTTCCTCCCCCCTTCCTTTTACATGTGTCTCCTGCTAGTCACATATCATATTCTGATGAAAGCAAAAATGTAAGAAGGATCTTATCCCTATCAAAGCTTGTGGTATTACGTTAAATCATTCCCCAGTTTTGGAAACAATGGCCCATGCTGGCTCAATCTATCATTCCCCTCAGCACGTAAAATTTTTCACTTCTTGAATACCTGGCTGCATTGTTAACTCAGAGACCAGCATTGGGAAAAAAAGAAAAAAAAAAAAAAGAAGAAAATTAGCTTGGAAATTCAAAACACAACAGCGATTTGAGGTGGGATTTTGAAGGAAAAAAACACCCAGAAGTAGGCCATTGGTTTCAGAAAGGCTGGGAATAATGCCAGCCGCATGCCGAAAACACACACATTCGTGTGGAAGCATCATACTGAGACGTTCAGTAGTTCAGCTGTTTTGAAAAGCCTGTTTCTAATTTAATTTTGAACAGAAAATGCTTCAAACTAACTGATTTATATAAAAAGTTGTTGCCACTGAGATGGCATAATTACTTTTCCTTCACAGATTTTAGACGTCATGTGTCCTGTAGAGATGACTGGAAGGTCTGCTTTGACAGATAGGTAAATACCCATGAAAAGATGGCCCCACACCTCTCCCCAGCCTCTTATTCTAACTGATCTTGTGTCCTCCTGCTCTTTCTTCTGCCTTTTGGCTTTCACACCCATGCCCTTTACTGCCTGCCCAAAGAAGACCTTTCCTTTAGAGTCAGCTTGACCCCACCCTTGCTGCTGGACAAACCAAGGTAGCCATAGTAACTTAAAAATAGCTACCAAGGCCCCATTTCAGATAGAAGAAAACAGTCACTTTAAAAAAAAGAAATTAAAAAATATTTTTAAAGCTAAAAGATCATCTAAAACCATAATAGTGCCAAGCAACTTTAACACCTTTAAAAAGATTTGAGTGCTCAGTTCTCAAGCCCAGGCTCCCTGAGATGCCGTGCACATTTTAGATAGGTTTTTTTGCTGACTGAGAGGTCGTAGAGAGCAACTCACAAAGCCAGACGCCTCTTGCTGATCAGAAAACTCACCCATCCTATTTACATCTGGCAGCACAGATTTCTTTTTATGAAAAGGGTCTGCCCTTTCCCACCTC
This sequence comes from Phaethon lepturus, assembly GCF_000687285.1. Classification (NCBI taxonomy): domain Eukaryota; kingdom Metazoa; phylum Chordata; class Aves; order Phaethontiformes; family Phaethontidae; genus Phaethon; species Phaethon lepturus. The sequence goes on from NW_010541031.1 coordinate 47,815, forward strand.
CTCCTGCAAATTTACCGCCTCCCGTGGCATCTAATGCTCCCCTTACAAGATAAGACTACTTCCCAGCCTCAGCAGCCAGTCCAAAACATCGGGGTCTTGCAGGTTGTTGTTGTCGGGGAAAGAAACGTTTGGGTGGTGGAGGCCCACACCGTTGAGCACGCTCTTGTAACTGCAGTAGGATGCATCACGGTCCTGCTGCTTGAGAAGCAGGAGGAAGCAAACCCTCAGAGTTTTGTCTGCTCACCGCACCGGTGCCATTCGGCTGTGCACCTTCTCACCGCCTGTCCTGCACTCCCTCCCTCTTCCCCGTCACCTTTCCTGTAGACACCCTTTGCCTGCTCTTCAGACACATTTTTTATACAAAGTGATTTTGCTTGACCACTTCCCATGAGTTTTCCTGAACTCTCTCTTCTTGAGCTGTTCCTCCTAATTATGCACATGTACCCGTCCTCTCAGCAAAGCTTTTCGAACAAAAATATTCCAAAACCCTCAGCTGTTTTGCATTTTCCCCAACTCTGGATGACAATGTGTGCTTGCCTTTCTGATTTGGAGATTGCAGACATTGGCAAAGCTCCCTGCTATCACAAGAAGGTTTAGGGATCCTCTCAAGCAAATAATTAATGAGTTAGACAAAAATTTGTTAGGTGTAACACCCAACCTGTGATAATATTTTCCATTTTAAATTTCCAAAGGATTTAGTCAGCCTAAATAGGTTTATAATCCCTGTGTCTTTCAAGATCCTAAATTGAGTAGAATGTATATTTGTATGGGGAATTAATGAAACAAAAGGACCAGCAATTGTATTCTACTCAAAGCCTAGGAATAATACCCATTTAATGGGACATTTAAAGTTTCCACACAGGCATGTTTTAGAAACAAAAAAGAAAAGAGACAAAACATCATTACTGATGATCTTTTAAAAAAAAAAAACATTCAATTTTCAAAATTAAGATCAAACGTATTTATTAAGAAACATATTTTATTGCCAGAAAGTTATCTCCCCTTTTTCCTTCTGAAAAACAAGAAAAATTGCAATCTCATGATGTATTTTTTTTTTTAAATCAGGGAATTTATTAACAAAACCCAATCCTTAGTTTTTGTCCAAAAATCACTTTTCTTTTGAAAAAGCTTCAGAATGAAAACTCGCTAATCCCATTTGCATTTTAAAACAAATAATGTCAATATAAATCCATTATTAGTTACAGCAGACTTTTTAGGACAAACCATTTCTCAGGACCAAATTTAACCCTATTATGAACCATGGAATTCAATCAGGTAAACTAAAGATAAGTGGAAGTTGCCTTTGTTTTGCATTTTTTTAGCAGCAAGACAAATGGCATGAATTTGTACCAGGCTGTCAGCAAGAGATATAGAAAGACTGGAAGTGTTGAATTTTATTTTTACCCAGATTTTGTACTGATGGGGCGAACACTCTATTTTTAATCGTAATTTCTCCCACAGTGCTTCCTTTCTTGCTATTTTGGAAAGGACTGACATTTTCCAGCGCAGCCGCTCCACCCGGGTAGCCGCAGGACACTTCAGACCAAGCAGCCAGACGTGCCGCAGGCTGCGCAGCGGCCAGCTGAGGGAATGCACGCCTCCCGCGGAGCCCGCTCCTTTAAAAGCACGTGTGCAGCCGCTGACAGTTCAGTGCTTCGGACTGTGCGGCTTCTTCAGCGTTTGCGAGGCTGAGATTGTAAAAGCACCTTTTCAGAGTTTTTGCAAATAGCGCATCGCCCTTTTCCCGAGTATTTTCCCAGCTTCCCTGACACTGTGCCAAATAAAACCTTTCCTTGTAGATTCCACAGCCCCTGGCTCCGAGGGGGATTACAGAGCCCGCAGGTCCTCTCCGGACACGGACCTGCCCAGTGCTGATGCTCCAACGCAAGCTGTGATAACTTACGCTTTTCGGTGCAGCGATTCCCTCGTCCAATTTGCAGCGCGCTGGTGGAGATGGCAGCTGTGACGAGAGACGGGACTTCCCCTGGTGACACACTGATTTGAGGCAGCAACAGGCACCCAGGGGTAGAGCTTTGTGTTTCAGTCCCACGGCGAACACGGAATAAACAGCTTTATCTGAGCAGGGGTTTGGCTTCGTTCTAGCTTCAAGCAAAGACGGGCTTTGCAGTGCCGCCTGCCTTTCCTTACTGGTGGCTGCCCACCGGTGCCCGTGGTTAAGACACCACTGGACCTTTGAACCTGTCGGCATGGGACAGCAGTGTTGAAAACGCAGGGTGCCTCTATTGAATGGCAGTGACTAGATACCCGTCAGCTGCAGCGCTTCCTTGCAAAGTCTAGTTTTCTCATTGTCTGTGCTAATAAACTAATTCTGCTTTGCTTTCCCCCTCTCACAGGAAAATGGGTCACATGAGTTATGTACCACTGCCTTCAGAATAGGTATTTTGAAATGTTTAAATCAAGATCTTTGGTACCAACAAGAGACTTCTGTCATTGAATTGTTGACAAAACAGTTGCTTTCTCCAGGGAACATCTGCTAAATAGGGATTTGCATCGCAGGTAGTAAATTAAATGATGATTTGCTAGGCAGCAGGAGGATATTGGAGATCAGGATTCACGGTTTTACCCTGGGCATGGGAGAGAAGTATGGTGTTAAGCTTACAGACAAAACTGAGAACATCACACTTAATCTGAAAGGCAGCCACCAACGTTAGCTAAAGCAATCTATGAGGTGAAGGATCTACACTGAATCCCCAATGCAGCCTGAACTGACTTTATCCATAAAATGACTTTACAAGAGAAAAAAACTAATAGGGCCTGACTGCTAGGAAGGTTTGGAGATGCAGGATTTTGGTCAACATGAAAGGCTGCAAAAGGCATGTAAATAAAAGGAGCAATCCATGCAGGTATTAACCACCCAACACAAGACACGCACATTACAGCATTCTGGATGGGAGCTCTTGCTCTGCTGTGATTGTAAAGCTCTGCCAACCTTACCGATGCTGCGGCATAAAGAGGTTCAACAGTCCGCCTGTGGTCCCTTGGGCAAAACTCAGACACATGTGAAGGGATTCATCATCCAGATACTTTCCCAGCAGTTACAGGAGATTTATAAGAGTAGTCATGCAGTTGGCATACTTCTGTGTCTGCGTAATGTGAATTGACACACACTATGCTTACATAATTGCAGTAAGTTCACTTAATATTGTGAAGTCCCTTGAAGTCTAGAGTAATGTGGTGATGTCCCTTTAGCTGGCCTGTTTTGCCTTCCCGTTGCCTCTGCTGTATTTTCTATTTCAAAAGCCAACAGTCTATAGTTGTACATATGCACAGCTGGGCCTCATGCTGTTGTACACGGCTAACAAACGTGGGTATTTGGCTCCCACTGTGCCCAAGGGGTTCACTCTCCTGTTCTTCAAGGGAAAGAAACAATACCTCCACTCAACTCGCTCCCCAGAGGAAACCAACAAGCTCCGAAGAAGCACAGAGAGCTGTGGCAGGATCGTGCTGCCTGGACAGCAAACCCCATCCACAGGCCATGAGGAAGCCCACTCCCATGAAGTGCTGAAATGTTTTAATTGACAGAAAGGCCCCACAAGGCAGTTTAGAAGTAAATTTGGCTGTCCTCAAAGTGAGCAACCTTTTCCCACACTACTGTGCAAAGCTTTAGGAAAAGTGAGTGCAGGGAACTTAGTGCCTGTTCTGGGCAGTGGTCATAGGACTTTTGGGATCAGCTTCTGACTGGAAGAGATGGTTCAGATTTATTACACATTTTTCATTTTCTTCTGCCTAGAAAGATGACTTTACCAGCTTAGCTTATTGAATTTTTCAGCCTTTCAAATTACATGGTGTTTTCAATGATTATCTTACCAAAAACATTTTAGCTACAACTTCTAAAATGTATTCAGAAATAACTCAATAAGCTTCTACATATTGCAGAAGGGTTCATCTGAGTCTAGAAAAACCCAACAGGCATCAAAAAAACAGGACTTTTTCTTATTTTTCATCTGTACCTTTAAGAGAAAGGTAAGAGTATAGGGAAGGAAGGTCTTATTTTCTCTATAGTAATTAACATAAAGATATGGGATGACTGGACAGTGACTTAGATGAGGAGGTCTAAAGAATTTTTGTGTTTAACATCATCATGAAAGTCCTGATTTTTCAGACATGCAATTCTTACTCCTATTGCCATTTTGCCATGGGCTAAATTTTACTTCCAATGAGTTTTCCCCATTAACTACCATAGGCCTAAAATATATCCTTAGCTACTCAGCTGACAGGCAGTTTGGACTGGAAATGCACACAGCTTTTCCCTTGTTTTAAGAGACTGATATTAAATACTCTAATCTGAGAAAAAATAAATTGTGCATGATATCTTCAACTGAGCTCCCTACTCACAGATAATTGATCACCAGAAAGCGCCATCATATTCTCAAAGATTTGCAATGTCTAAATACGGGGAACTGAGAAACACAGCTTAGTTGGTGATGAAAGGCAAGCAAGTCAAAGGAAGGTTGCTTCAGAGGTCAAGACAGAAAACATCAGATATGTTTTATGTCTGCCGGGAACACCAATGGGCTGCTCGGAGAAAGGACGTAGAGTGGCCCAGGCTGAGCACAGGGTTGTCAGGAAGGGGGTGAACCCACCCTTGTGCTCCAACACAGCACGGATACAACCTCTCAAACCGCTACGCTTCTTGTTTCCTTTAGGACTTTTGGGGTAAAATGGACATCATAAGGCTGCTTATCATCTTACTTGTTTCTGGTCTGCAGAGAAAGGTGCCACCTACTTCTTTTGTATGTGGCCAAACGATGGGCAGAATGATTTACACAACTGCAGGGCTGCTCCTGCAATTTCTTTCTGCCACTGCTTCCCTTCAAGAGATGTGCAATATCACATCCGTGAAGTCATACTCAAGTTCAGGATCCAACTTAGAACTGGGTTTTATTTTTCCCTTTCCCTCTGCTAGTCCTCTACTTTGTCATCAGTGTCTGATTACACAGACGTTATTGTTTTTTGTCTTTAAGTTCTTACAGCCAAGTGAGAATAATACAGTAAAAAAAGGGGTATATAGTTTTTCCAGCCCTCACAAAACTATGCTGACTTTACTGAAGGGAACTTTTTACTTTTTTGGAGGTACTTGGTGTGGGCTGTCTTTAAATTGACAGACAAGTCTTTGTTTCTTCAGTGTCACTGATTTTGAGTCCTGTATAGTCCTTCAGCCCCTTTCTTGAATTTTTCTGCTGGAAAACAATGGTTGTAACTCCTTGTAGTCATGGTTTTTTTTTTCTGTATGACCTTAGGAATCATCATCCTCATATGTGTAGCCCACCTCTGCAAGCTGCCTCCTTCACTGGTGAAAGAAAGGGGGTATGTCTTGTCCTAGGCTTCTTATTCTAATAGCCATACTTACTTTCTCCAGGATTTCATCCTGAGCAGCAGTGGTGACAATCACAGTCTGCCTTTCATCTTCCACCAAACAGATTTTAGGCTGCTTTCTGAAGGGAAAAAACAACCATACTTACGCAATCACACTCCGCATGTCGACTTGTTTATTCTCTCCATGCATCTAGCACCCCTAACTTTTGAATTCTCTGATTCATTTAAACTAAATTATCAGAGGAGCACTCATCCGAAATATTTTAAGCTCCTTTAAACTGCTGGTGATAGTCCTGAAGAAGAGAAAGATACTATTAGTATCCAGACAGGAAAGAAACATGAAGGGTATCATCTCTAAAGAGGAAAAGTCAATTGACCTTCACACCTTTAGAAACTGATCCACAAGGTTTCATGGGCAACCAGACTGCCTTTGACCTGCTGCTCACAGAAGGCAGACCCAGCTTTGCCCTTCCCCAGAGGTATAGGATAGGGCCCTCAAACAATTCAGCTTCTCCGGTCCTCCTCTTTGCCCCTTACATTAGCATCCCTAGTCTATTGGGCATATGTGCACAGCAGCACTCTCAAATTGCTGATTCACATAGCTAAAGATGAGTTTCCCCATGGCCACTGCCTCACCCAAGGGTATTTCTACCTTTTCTGTCCTTGCAGACTTGCAGGTGATGATTTCAAACTACATGTACATCTCACTGCTTTAGCTTTCCTCCCAGGCTAAAGGCTTGCAGAAAGCCCCCCTCTTTTCTAGTTAATTTAGGCTCTTTTGAGCAGCTGTAGCCAGGAGCTCTGACTCTCTCCGAAGTTGCCAGAGGCCCCTGGCTATACTTTTCTCTTGGTTTTCCTCAGATCTAAATGTTATCAGTGTGGAACAGATTTTATTGGAGAGTCTGTTTCCTAGGGAAATGCCCTGGGTGCCCAACACATGCCAACTGTCAGTTTGCCAAAACCATACCCTAAGGCAAGAATTAAGTGTAGGCAAACATAAGTGCCCTGAGAAATTCAGGCCAGAAACAGAGCTGACACAGCAAGCAGACGAGAAAATATTTGATACGACCAAGAAAAAAGATGTCTAAGTGATGGGAAGTGTTTCCATTTTAATGGAAACTTGTTTTATGTGCAGACGTAAATCCCAAAGAAAAGGTTTCCTCCTCCCTTGACTGACATGTGAAAGTAGCCTTTCTGTCAGCACTTCTGCTTACCTGAGTTTAAAACCCTTCCAGGATTGTTTGGCTTTACAGGAGGAGAGAAAACTGTCTCAAGAGCAATAATGATGGGGCATTTGGGATCCTTCAGCTCTAACCTATGCTCAAAGCTTCTCTGTGCCCTGAAGACATCCTCATGCATAGGCATTCTGGCCTCCTGCCCTTGCCAGTATGATCATTCACACATTTATCCCTGTTCTTAAGTAATCACCATCTGGTATCTTAACAGGAACATCATTAATTCACAGAAATTGTTAAAATATATCTCTCACCCTGGATCCTCTTGAGATCTTTCACCTGCCTTTTGTATTTTTAGGTAAAAAATATAATTACTCATACATTTTATTTTTAACATGAGAAATGCACACATCTATATTACAGTCTCATAATTAGCCACCTCTTCAGCTGAAGTTTTAGAAGCATTTAATGTTTGACAACGGACTATTGTCAAAAATACAGCAACCATGTAATTTTTATCAGCTTTTGGCCATTGCTTTATGTGAAGTGAAGTAGAATTCAATCTTGTTGTACCTTTCATCTATGATCTCAGTATTTTAGCACTGTAATGATTTTACCTTTTTCACAAAAAAGGACACATCTCTGTTTTGTTACAGGTGTGGTGTTCAGAAATCCCTCGGCACCGTGCCTTTGGACAGTTCTGCCACTGTCCTGGGAAAGCTCTGTGAACTACCTACCTGGTTTTGAAGCTTAAGAGATCAGCATGTCAGAACTTAAGCTTCCTTTTAAACTTAAATGCACCTTCTTCCCGCTAAGGTCCTTTTAAAGGCACAGTGTTCCCATCAGGGTCATCTTTTCTCATGCTCTTGCAAAAACTATGAAACATTCCCCATCAGTGATGCCCTTCAGTCTTTCTCCTTTCTAGATAAAAGGACGTACTGGAAGCAGTAATCCCTGACTTTCTTCAATCGTTCAGTTAGCTCAGTAGTCTTTAAATCCTGTATCTCAGCATTTCCAGTTCCCTGAATTAAGGGCTTTCATGCTATCTTCCAAAGTAGTAAGTAGAGAAATCTAAGGTCATTGTAAGCTCTGGATTGTAAAGAAAGGATGTTGTGTAGAGCAACTGAAGTATGTTTTATCATGCTTTTTTCTGTCTTCCTGGACTACTTCTACCTTTTCCTTTGGTCAAGTCTTTTATCCACAATCTTTTTGAATTCTTTCTTACCGTACTAACAAACAGCATGTCAGGGAGCTTTTCCTTCTTATTCCCCAAGCTCTTATGTGCCCTCTGCCCTGTAGCTCTTCTAGCACTCTCCAAAGTTCCTGTTTCAGGAGTGGAAGTTCTCTTCCCCATGCTCCCTGTTCCCTAACCAACTCCACAAACAGTAGGCCACAGGTTTGTCTCCCAAGGATAGCTTCCATTTTCCCCAGGCCACCACCACCCAATACTGTCCGGTTTGACTTCAAGGACAGGGATTTCTCTTGAAGCACCTCTCTCCGGTAATTCTCTCTGCTGCTTTATTGGACTGGACACCTAACTAAGGTACGAATTCCCTCTAGGTGTAGCCAGGTTATACCACTAGCTTCTGACAAGTCTTTCACTTACTACTCAGCTCCACAACTCAACTTGGTATAAGCCAGCAAGTATCGCTCCTTTTTTCATCACTCCAAGACTTCAAAAACACCCAGTCTAACAGATGGACCTGTGTGTTGACACTAGTGAGCTGATCCTTGACCACCCTGCCAGCAAAGCAACAATTCTGCCATTATTAGCATTGAGCAGTGAGGAGGCACCCCCAGTTAAACGCTGAAAAACTAATATTGGACTTTCAGAAACCACTTCTTAATGATCTTTCTCAACCCTCCAGAAAAATCTCATTAGCAGCAGCAGAAACCCTGGAGCTGTGCAGAACGCATCCAGCATGTGTCGAAGGAGACCATTAGTTTGCCCCTTGATGAAAGAGGCCCATGAGTCACAGTGCAGAAGTCACTTGGGGGCCGGCAGATATTTTGAGAATAGTGGGAAAGGATATCTAAGCAATCTAAGTGGAAAGCCATCAGCAACAGGGAAATCACAAAAAGGGTAGCTATAGATATTCTGAACTGAGAACAAACAAGCAGCATCAGGTTTAATATTTTTCAGCTTTTGAGGCAGAATGCCAGCTTAAGTTAATTTGGAGGAAATATCAGCATGCAGTACAAAAGGATCTCTGCTACATGAGATCTCTTCACAGAGGAGAGTTCAGCACCTTTGGTATGAACTTGGCCAGAACTTGTTCAAAGTTGTTCTCTTTCTCTTTTGCAAAAGCAATGATTTTACTTTTCCAGTGAGCAAAGTTCAAGCAGGAATTATGCTACCCTCATCCCCTCAGTGCAAAACTAAAACATCCAAATGAATGGATGTTATAACATCTTCTGGATGTTGTAAATACTTTCCAAATTATTCTGTCTCAGACCACATCCAAATAATGTAGCTAGAAATGCTGCACCAAGAAACTGGCTTTTACCGCTGCAAAATCACACTTGAAGTTTTCACCTAGGTGTCTTTTACATTTACATTCCTCAGGCACTGTTTTTTTTAATGACGCTCAAGTACATTTAAGAGATTCAGCTGCTTGTGTCTCTTCATTCTTACCCTCTACTTCTCTGTCAGAGTCAGCCTTCATCTTCTTCAGGGAACCAATTCTTGCAAAGTGCCAGGTATGCTCAGCTGACAACTGAACAGAAATAGGGGCTGCTCAGCCTCCTGAAATATCTGCTCAGATCTTTTTAGGACTTGCCAGATGTACTGATCTATGACATAGACTAATTGGAATTGGGACAAATCCTTACATTGATGTTGGTTGAGATAAGCTGGAAAAAGAACTGAATTCTTCAGAGATGATGGCTATCCTGAGGCTCCTTGCTTCTAAGTCTCCTATCAATCAGACACATTTCTCCTGGTATCTGGTTTGGGTTTTTTTAACATAAAAGTTGCCTTGTCCCCAGCAAAAAAGTGAAATTAAGGCTGAGTATTGCACTGACCAGTGTCAAGATTTTATAAAAGTCTTACATTCTGGTTTCTTGTCATCTTAGCTAGCTTTCAAACACGAGAAGAAAAAAACAATGCTTATGAAATCTCAATGCCAGAAAGGCAAAAGAAAGTAAGCCCCACGTTATTTTGGTCCCAAAATTCATCTGCAAGCTGTTCAAGGAACGTTTAGGACTGGTGATATCTGCTGGCCTTCCCTAGCTGTTTCTTTGTGAAGTCTGTCTCGTGTAAGTGAGCAACATTTCCACAGACTCACAGAAGATATTCTTGGTTATTTATAAAGTGGTGTTCACCTCCCAAACTTGCCTTTTTTCAGATGCTGAAAGTGAAAGAAGAGGATATGCACAACAGCAGAATGTTAAATAAATCACTAAGTGTACTTTAGATACTCCATGCTCTCTTCATCCAACGAGGAGAGCACAGGGCACAAACCTGATGAGTACCTTCTCCTGTTTCCATTCTGAGAAGCTATTTGAAAGCCCAAAGAAGGGGCTTAAACCTGCCAACGGTAATTAAACCTTTTCTGATCCTATATGCATCTCTGTCTACGCCTGGTGAGAAATATTCCTTACCTTAGGATAATCTTTCATATCACAAGGTTGTTGTGAACACAAGTGGAGCTCTCCCTTTTATGGAGAGACTGAGGCCATGCCCTCTTTTGTTCTTCACTACGTGTTTTAGCATGAGTGGGTCAGACTCCCCTCAATGCCATGAACACAGTTATGCACTTCCCAGGCTGTCAAGAGAACAAAGGGAAGACAGAGTAAATCATTACCTCTGCAGTTGCCAGGGTTCCTTGGATGCTTTGAATGGAAAGCATTTTATGCCTTACTCAAGCATGGCTGACATGGCTTTCATGTGCTGGCAGGGACTGAGGGGTGTACAATGGAATGTTGTATTAACTCCGCACGGAAGACACTTCTGTCAAAGAGAATAAGGAGTCTGTTCTTGAAATCTACATGATCACTGGTGCTTCCTCCATGAACTCTCTCCCTTCTTGCCACCAAAGATGGATTTTCAGGGTAAAACTGCTGGCAGGATCATTCCACCTGATTTATCACCTCGGTCTGTTAAAACCCTAAATATGTACGGAAGTAGGCTAAGGGAGAGAAAAAAAAGTAGCCAGCATCAGACTATGAGGCTTCATTTTTCCCACCCACACAGCATGTGCCTGAGGGAAAGCAGAGAATAATGAGCATGGCAGCCTTGTTTTAAGGATTTTGTGCTTCTGTAAACAGAAATTAGAAAGCAAAACAAATCCCTGTTAAATGTTGAATGTTGTACATCCCTCTGCATTTATGTTTCAGAACATCTGGAATGTCCTGTGAGACCTTTTATAGTTTCTGTGGGACAGAAAGGAGAAGGAGAAGGGGAAGGGAAGGGCAAAGGCAAAGGCAAAGGCAAAGGCAAAGGCAAAGGCAAAGGCAAAGGCAAAGGCAAAGGCAAAGGCAAAGGCAAAGGCAAAGGCAAAGGCAAAGGCAAAGGCAAAGGCAAAGGCAAAGGCAAAGGCAAAGGCAAAGGCAAAGGCAAAGGAAAAGGAAAAGGAAAAGGAAAAGGAAAAGGAAGTCACAGAAATCACAACGCTTCAGGAATTAAATGCCAAATACTCATAAAACAGGCACAGCATCAAGGCTCAGAAGAACAGGATACAAGTTATTTCTTTTTCTGGACCATCTGCAAGTTTCCAATCTACTCAAGCATCTCTGCCTCACCATGGGAATTTCCCCATGCTCCATCCTCTCCTCCATGAAGTATCACAAAACCAGATGCTTCTCTCTATGCATAACATTCTGCATCAAGGACTCTTTCCTAGGGACGGGACAACTAAACTGTGAATAGAAAAGTTACAAGACCTTCTCAAAACAAAGCTTCCCATGTTGGCACTTCTTGCACTCTGTACCTTGGGACACTGAATTAGTGAACGTATACAAGCTCTTTGGCAAATACAAACTTACTACATGTGGTTTCTGTGTATACAAATACTAGCTCTGTGCAGACAAGTGATAATGCATAAAAGCTGAACATGCAGGGATTTGCATGATAAGACAAAGGGAGAATGCTGTGCAAATACAGATGTGAGCATCTGAGTCCATGACTTCCGTGCAGTTACCGAATGTCGCAACAGGGTGGAAGAAAGCATGGATAGGACCAAACGACAGACAATGAGGGGACAGGCTGCTCACCAGCAAGAGACAGAGCTCGACACTGAGAAGAAGAGATATATTAACACAGAAGCTAAAGATGGGAAGCAAAGCAGTCTGCCACTGAAGGGAGTGCACAGAGGCAGAACATTGCATAGCACAGCAGAGGTTTGTAGAGCCTGAGAAGTGACAGTGCCATTAAGTGTCCTGTCTGTTGGAAGAAAGTGGAGTCTGGATCCATTTGCCTGACATGTCTTCTTCTGCTTCCTTGTAGAATTTAGGATAGCTATCTCCAACACAAAACTTCAGAGTACAGAATTATTTTTCTTTAAACGAGAAAATTAGCTAGGAACAGAGTGAAAGGAAACATAGAAAAATTAAAATTCATAGAAGCAGTGTGAAGCAGTTTAGAAACATTTCGTTAGAGGTACAGGAAGTCTGTGGCACACATCTGAGCAGACAAGGGGAAAAACAGTGTACACTAATGGTAAAGTATGTGAATATATATGTAAACATCTTCCAAAAACTAGAACAGACAGGGCTGGCGGAATCTATGAATGGAAATTACAGTCAACAGCAAGGGAAAGCATTGTGGTCTAGATATGGCTTATATGCTGTTCTGAAGACAGAAAGCACATGCTTAAGTGTTTCAACAAAACAAGATTAAAACATTGCCATTGTCCATTCGAAGAGACTCTGTAATTAGAACTGGACTCCCGGGATACCACATAAACATGCAAAATTTTCTGCTTATTCTTTTTGATTGTATTTCTTTAAAAAGAATTACACGGATGAGTTTAATTTACATGTCACAGACAACCTGATCTATATTCAGAAAGAACATTATGTCCTCCTCAGATGTCAAAATAATTTTATATCTCAACCTGAGTTAGAGTCAGCCATAAAGGATGCAATGCATGTGGCTCCCTTTAAAGTGTTAATCTGTAACACCTGCAGTTCACAGAAGTTTCTATACTTAGAAATAAACTGAAACTTTCTTTCCTATTCCACTGGTGTGCAGTGCTTACTTGCAAATTGTTTTTCTAACTTGGCTTCCAACTTTGAAAAAAAAAATGCAATTTAGTCTTGCTACCTGGGAAGCTTAATTCAATTTCCTGCTCCATCACAGATTCCCTGTGTGTCTCTAAGGGAGCCACACAGGTTGAGATTAAGAGATAGGTTGGAGCTTTGCCTCCCTTGAAAATATTTTGTACATCTGGCCTTAGTCTCTATGACTATCTATAATATATATACAATAATATAGACATACAATCCCCTTGGAAGTAGCTTATAGTGGATTAAAATTTTTCTGCCTACCAGCTATTTATTCTGGGCCTTCTCCTGTCTTTGTAACCAACCTGCATTATGAGGTTATATGACATTTATAGTTTGCTTCAGCAGAAAATCAGCTAGTTTAGCCTGAATTGTTACTGAAGGTGATGTGGGCTATTGGCATAGCTCAGGGAGCTGAGGGAAAAATAATGCTTGTAAGATGGTCAATTCAATAATAAACAGTAGAAGAAAGGATGGGGCAAGTAATAGCTTGATCACCTATCTTCCACTTATATGCAGAGGACATCCCTGCCTTTTAGACATAGTCATGATCCTCAGTACCAGGAAGACATACTCAGGATGAGGGTAGGCATGTTGGGATTATGGTACAGTGGAACAAAGTACAAGCAAGTTGATGTGTGACCTGGAGAAGATGAAGAAGTACTTAGACAGCTGCATCAAGAAGGGACACAGTCAGAAGTTAGTGTGTGGGATGAAAGAAGATAAGGGCAGACCAAGCTAAAGAGCGTGACAAGAAGATAGTGAAAGGCTGGGACAAAGATGAGGAACAGAGAGCTTTAAACTAGATTTGAAGGGGGAAGGGGATAAAACCAGGCTCACTAGACATGAGCCTAAGTGTGGCATGATGATATTGGGGAAGAAATCGATAGACCGGCTTAAGTGCATCTACACCCATGCACGCAGTGTGGGCAACAAACAAGAGGAGCTGGAAGCCATTGTGGAGCAGGACAGCTATGACTTAGTCGCCATGACAGAAATATGGTGGGATGACTCACATGACTGGAGTGC
>NW_010541032.1:0-32541 GCF_000687285.1 Phaethon lepturus
CTTAAACCATTTGTGAACTCTGGCAAGCCCCAGCCGCTGAAATGGCCCTTGGGAGGGTGTCGCAGCTGAACGCAGTTGCGAAGAGTCTGAAGCAGCGCGGCGCTGCCGAGCGGGCTCCCAGCAGGCCCCCGCGCGGGGCGGGAAGTCCCGAGACTCTGGCGGATCCTTGTTGCCGCGCTCGGAGCTTGCTGCGGGAGGTGGTGACCAGGTATCTGTGCCCAAATACGCTATCAACAGCTTCCAAAAAAGAGAGGTGGGCCTTGCTGAACGGGAGTAAAGACCCCTGCCTATCATCTAAGCATATCTGCATTCTGTAAGCAAAGCGGTGACTTAATAATACGCTGGGAGGAACGGGTATTGCCTGGGAGGCTGAAAGTGAGAACCGAACTAGCGAGCTGTGTTCCACCTGGGATCTGCGAGAGCCTTGAGGTCATTGACAAAGATGTCTTGACTTGAAACTGTAAACTTTCTTTGGGATATGCTCTGCACTTGAATAATCAAGTACGGAATGATTTATTGACGTTTTATGCAGATAGATGAATCAGTCTAAAGGGAGACAAATACGCTGTTGAAATAGGTTTCTTTTTGATGGAAATAAAAATAAAATGCTGGGCTTGTTTCATACCATGATGTAGCTTGCAACCTTCTACGTGTCCTTAGAGAGAGAGGGTTCATACCCACTACAGATGCGTAACGTTAGCTATCGTTAAACTTTTCACATAGTGTCCAACACACGCACATTGTAGACCTCATTACTGCTCAACGAAAAGCTCTCACAGCCACAAATTAATTAAAAAACCAGCAGCAATGCAACAGCATGCCCATATCAAACCAGAAAGTCACCGCTACAAGTGTTAGCCACAACAAATCAAAAGTCTAACAGTCTCACCATACTAGAGGGGTCATGTGTCTCTTCCTTCTCGTGTACTAATATTCCTAAATACATGGTAAAATATTAAAATTAACACAGCAGATACTTGACTGGAGAACTTTCCCTCACCCGTAATATATGTCTAGCTGCTTTGTTAATATTGCCATTCAGGTACAATTTAAAATCAACAGAGAAAGTTATTCCAGAACCTGCACAAGAAGGTCACAAACTCCCTTTGAAAGCACTGATACTTCCTTTTGTTCACCCTTATATATCTGATTACAAATTACTAAATCTTACTGCTATTTGAGAACTTTTAGATTCTAATCAGTACTTTGATGAATGCACAGCACAATAATGCAGATGAGTGATGTCACCTTTTATGCGTACAGAAGCGTGCATGGATGAAAATCTGGAGAAACCATTCAAAAGTATGGGGACCTTTGTGATCTAGGAGCTTCCTTTGTAATCAATCTTGGCTGTAAATTGTTGCCTAACAACTAGACGCTGTTAAAATGTCTAATTAAACATTTTAAAAAAATGACATCAGTACAAAATATTCTGCTTAAAATGTGAAGAGTTGCCTTTGTTTGATAAAATAGAATGAAAATCTGGACTAAGGAAACGTTACAGAAATTGACTTGAATAAATAAGGAAACATTGAGAAGGTTTCAGCAATGTCAGCAAACTAAAGATCTTCTCTTTAGCATTTAGGAATTAGGTAACTTCCTAACACTTTGTGCTACAGTAAAAGGAGACTTTTTATTAAATTAAGTAGTGATAAACATCGTAGCATTTTTCGTGTAATGAAATGTAACATAATGAAAGGAAAACAGTGTAGCCAGGTGTTAATAAATAAGTGAAAAATTCTTAAAAGATAGGGTGCTTTCATAAAATATGATGAAACCAAGCCATTGAAGTAAAAGTCATAATATGAGTATAAACATCATGCTGTGTCTCCTTTTTTACTGCAGATGACATGGTCCTGACACGTTCTTTTAGTCTAACACACTTATAATCAGTATTTTCACTGGGTATGAAAACTCCATTGGACTATTGTTTAAATGAAAAACTGCGCTGAAGGGATGTGAGGATGGTGCTGTGAATTTGTGAAGGGGAAGGAACGCAGAGATCTGCCTCTCTGATTCCCGTTCAACACCGGCTGACCTCGCAGAAGGGGTAACGCCTGCCCCGTCTTACATAGTCTTTGTATTCTTTGCCTGTGTGGTTTTGCATTATAACGTAAATATTCTTTTAATGTGGATTATGAAGGAGTGACCTTGCCTTGTTTTAAAACACACACCATTAAACTAGGATAACAGGCGAGTTTCCTGTAAAGAGGACTTTCCTGGCAGCTCGCGCTGCGTACGAGCAGTTGTGTGAGTTGTTTTTCTGAGGCTACTCGTGAAAACAGTAACAAGAAAAGGAAATGTAGCCAAAGCATATGCACCTAAATGCTATGCGAAGTGCGAAGAAAAGGGTTCTCCGTAGAGGTGCTGCAAACTGAAAGCAGCTACTCTTTACTTTTAGTAACCTTCCTCCTTTTCTCTGCCAGGGACTGCTCATGCTCCGAGCCCTTTAGGCTGGTGCATCTGAGGTACAGGAAAAGACTTTTCCTGTGGAAGTTGTTTGAGTATCGTAGATAGACCTCCTCCCTCACAGGTAATCAGTGCTGCTTATTGGTTGTAAATGTGATGAAGCAATCTGCTGTGCTTATATCAAACTGGTGATTGAAATAGCGTAAAAATACTGAACCATAAATTTAAGTCGCCAAGTAAGTTTGTCGCCAGGATGGAACAGATCTTATGTTTAAGTCACCAATTAAGTTTGTCGCCAGGATGGAACAGATCTTATGAATCATAGGATTGTAGACTCTTTGGATTGGAAGGGACCTTTATAGGCCATCTAGTCCAACCCCCCTGCGGTGAGCAGGGACATCTTCATCTAGATCAGGTTGCTCAGAGCCCCGTCCAACCTGACCTGGAAGGTTTCCAGGGATGGGGCATCGACCACCTCTCTGGGCAACCTGTGCCAGGGTTTCACCGCCTTCAATGTCAAAAATTTCTTCCTTGTATCTAGTCAAAATCTGCCCTTTGTTAGCTTAAAACCATTACCCTTTGTCCCATTGCTACAGGCCCTGCCAAAAAGTCCATCCCCATCTTTCTTCTAAGCCCCCTTTAAGTCCTGGCAGGCTGCAAGAAGGTCTTCTTGGAGCCTTCTCTTCTCCAGGCCAGTACCATCTTCCACAGTACTAACTGTGATCATACTTACATATTCAGTGTAGTTTGTTTTCGATTCAAGAACTAGAAACCAACTTCTGCGCTCTTGTAAATTGAGCCTATATCCTTTTATTTTTCTATCCATTCTTTCTGAGTGTGTGTATATATTTATACAACTCCAATTGTCTATGCTGTTTTATCTGGGAAGCCCATTACACAAACCTAATGCTTTTCCCAGCTGTGAATAGCTTCTCCTTGCAGTGTGTCGCTTTTCATTATCGTGGGGCGCTGTCTTTTCAACACTTAAGCGTGTCGTGTCACCACATGATTAACATTTAAAGCAGTGGTACACTGCATTTAGCGGTGGAAGTCAGTATTACTTACATACTTGGTTTCCTTGTGGATTGTAATATGGAAAGTCACTATCCTCTAACTGGACAAATATCTTTCAAGTGAGGTTGAAATAAATGCGGGCGGTAAAACTGTAGCAATTCATTTCATTCCTCCTCCTTCCTCTTCTGCCATCATGTCTAATACATCTGATGCACTTCAAAAGATCTTGGGCATGAGATAAACTGCAGGAAGTCTCCAGTTATTTCTAAAGGGATCAGGGAGTCTGAAACATTGGAAGGGGTCACCTTGAATTCGTATAAGTATGAAAAAGGCAGGTATGCTAGCCCAGATGGCCTTTATACTTCTTATGCTCTAAAGAGGGGCATTACTGTTGCTTGGAAGGAAGGGGTTTTATGATCAAGAGCAGAAGAAAAGGATTTAGAATTGTTAATATACTGCTTGAGTGCTTTGCCATTTATATTTACAGTAATTGCTTCTGGAAAAAAAAAAAAGTCCTTTTCTGCCAACATGTAGGAAAAATAAAGGCTGATTGAATTAAATCTGGGAACCAGTTTGATTAGAAATTGAAACAAATCTCCTAGGACTCTAGGAACCTGGTTCATTTGTGGCATTCCTTCCATACTCTAATGGGCTCTAATGCATGATACCGAACGATAAGAAGTGCTCGTTTCTGGAAACAGCTGTTGTGGGTTTGGTAGTTTGGAACCACATTTTGAGAGCTGAATGTAAGTCATAAATATGTGGAAATGCAGGCAAGTCAGATCGTTCCTCCAGATACGATTTGAACCAATAGTCGTTATTTTAAAAATGTTCACAAAAAAGCATTAGAATTAGACCTTTCACTTTTGGAAAAAAAAACAAGACCACCATTACTGCAGTGAGTGATACTGTACAAAATGTCTGTAGCGTATAATGGCACGTGTACGCTGTGTGACTTTTAATAGGCACTTGGAGGTACTATGTGTCAGCATTTTGGTGTTTTCTGTTTACTGAACCCAGCGCCATTTTGCTGGGATGGTGCAAGTATTGGTTCAGATATCTGATTAAAAGAAATGCATTTCTGTTCCACACTCGTTACCACAACACAGTCCTTCAAATACATGAAAAATCATGACCCCACTTTGCAACTTTTCTATCACTCTCTAAAATTTGTAAGGGATGCTTGGCTGTTAGTGCCTTGCACGGCTTGGAGCCCTTCACCTCTAAGCATTGCTCCCAGTGCAAACTTGAAAAATAGCTTTTTGAGGCACTTACTGAGCTCCAACTTGTGAGCAGAGAGCAACAAAATCCTTTGGTCACTAGACGTAGCTGCGTGCTTCACTTCCCCGCTTTCTTGCTCCTGCTACTTCCACTCATGACAGTTAAATTAGGTCAAAACTCCTTGTTCCGTCCCTGATGTAACCCGCAGCTTGAAGACGTGTGTCGCAATCCCCAAGCGGAGGCTGCAAGGATGGGGGTAAAGGTTTCTCGACCCAACCCATCCCACTGTTACTGTTCCTAGGTCTCATGATACCCTATGCAGAGGCAGAAAATCTGCTCAGGGACAACAGGTCTAAATGGCTACCTGAGATACGGATTTCTGGTGGTTTTGCCGATTTTGCGAGTCCTGGACAAAACCGATAAAGTGGATTTGCTGCATTAAATGGTAGTGAAAGTACACAAACACTGAGACAAAGAAGAATATTTATGGTGCACGCATGAAACACAGGCTGGGGAAGGAGTGTCTCCCACACCAGTGTTGGAAACGAACTCTCTGGTTTTGCATATTTTTAAATAGAATAAAGGGAAGTTTCCATGTATTGGTGATTGCAGAGATAGTCTTTTTATAAAAGAAGTTGTGTAATAGCAAATGCATTTCACAGGTAGCTCTGTTTTCCAGGTAGCTCTTTGAAAATGACAAATGATTATAGTTTTATATAATGTATAATTATCTATTATTTACAGGATAAAGAGTGAATAGTGAAAGTCGAGGTCATGCCGTAACATGCAGTACATGAAGCACTAAAGAATACTTTTTTATGTGACCACTTCTTTCATCACTCGGAAATTGTGGGAAAACATTTCTAAAATACAGCCTTGATAGACATTGTATTTCAAACTGCAATTCATGAAGCAGACAGCACAACAACTAATTAACATCGACTTAATTTTTAAAATCTTAAAACACCTGTTTTTTTGGTATGAGCTAAACATAGTAGAGTCTTGCTGAATGCAATTTTTATTGGATTATTTTTAAGACTTTTGACACATGGTAGAATATGTGTCAGAACTGAACAATGTAAATTCAGCCCGCATTTTGGAAAACAAGTTCTCACCAACTTCAGTGTGTGATGGAATGATATTTGATGATTTTTGCAACAGTTGCAAAACGCAGTTAGTCAAAGAAAGATGCGTAAAGAATTGTCTGCATAAGGCATGCACTAGCACTTTGCGTACAAAAATTTTGTGGAAATAGAGATGAAAACCCCTGTGTAACCTGGAAGCGTAATGCATAGAAACTGTATGTGTAGTTCTGAAAAACTTTTTATAATCTGGCTTCCTTAGAGCAAATTCATCCTATTATATCAGGATGATATACTGAAGACAGATCTGTCTTTTGCCTTAGCAACCCAAAACTTTTACAAAAAAGAGGTAATCTGGAGCATTTGAATTTTAGATGTTTACAAATCATTGAACTTAAAAATAGAAAGCTTATTAATTATATTTAAGAAGTAGATGCAATAAAAAGTTGATGAGTTAGCAGGTTCAGTTGAAGGTTATATGCTATTTCCCAAACATTTTTGTCACTCAAATCTGTGGACCAGATGAGAGGGATATGGGGAAGACAGTGACGCGTAGCTGGCGTTTCAGTACATTCCTGTACGTTTGCTGTGGTTTCTGTTTGATTTGGTTGTGCGCTTGGTGGGATCTGCTGGCTGGCTCCACGCTCACTTGGACGCTGTGCCCCGTGCATTCTTGCCTGTGCCCTTGATGATATTATGGTTGTTGAATAACACCTGTGGAATACCCCACGTACCTAAAAGAGCCCAAATAATTTTTAAAGGGTTTTGCGGTCACGATTTCAGTCTCAGGCTTAGGAAGAAGAAAGGATTCATTTATCACTGGAGACTGAGGAGGAAGGAAGGAAGCTGGGAAAGGACAAGGAGGCAGGGGAAAGGTGGGCAAGAGAAAGTGAGAGAAAGCATCAGGTGTAGAGGTAGGAAAGAATGAGATGAGTAATAATGGAGCAAAAAACGCAGTCTGACATTTTGTTTTTCTTTGCTTTGCTTTAATTGCCCTGTAAGCAGCGCAGGCCCCAGGCAGACAGTTATACCAGCAGGCACTTTAGATGACATTAGGCTGCAAGGCAAGCTTTGCTCTCCGTGGTTTATGATATCGTTTGAACCCCCTGAAGGGATAAAGGATATAATTTGTGATGTGACTCATACAGGAAAGCAGATAATTGGTGGTGTGCCATATTACAAGTGAGAAAAAGACGAAGTAACAGTCAAGGAGCAGTTACAGTGGACATTGTGTTCCTTTTATCTCCTGATATTGTTTATCATATTAGTATTATCTTATTATTTGCTAACGTTATCACCTTGTGACAAAAATTCAAGGCTCGGAGCCAGGATCCTAGACAAAACAGCCTAAAATGCTTATGGCAGTTTCTTCCTTTGTTGGCTATTAAATTGTTTCTGTGAATGAAAATAACGATAACAACAAGGAGAAACGTACACCATGCTGTGACCAATTTCCTGCCGCGCCATGAGCGATGCACATAACCGCCTTCTGCAGCTGGAACGACGCTCTGGGAGGGAGGGAGCGAGCGAGCGAGCCTGAGTGCGGACCCGAAGAGTGTGGCTGGAGTGACCTCCTGAATTGCGCTGTTAACACGGAGAACACAGATGCCTAATTTAGTTCTTCAGACCGCACGGCTTCCTGCATACTGAAAAAATGAAAATACAAGATAAGAGGTCTGACGGGGCGGTTGGCATTCAGGCTGAGGTCTCAGTATTGATTTGCTGTGGGGATATCAGTTTTATGGCGAAGTTAAAAACTTCCTAGCTTGCCATCTGTATCTGCATTTGCTGCCTCTTCTCTTCCTGTGTTTTTATTTATTAAATTACACTAAAGGGTGCCAGAGCAAACCCCTGATGAAAATGAAGTGCCCTGTTTTTTCCAATAAATGAATAATAATTTTAAAAAAGGCTATCTCCTGCAGTTTTATGTGTCATATTGTTCTAAAACTCTTTTGTTAATACGTTTGTAGGCAGACTTGAGAACTTCAAGAATTAGCTAATGTTACACCAGTAAAAATGTTTCTTGAGAAAGACAGATATGAGGAACATTTCTACTGGGGATTAAATTTGGTCATATTTTTTCTGTTAGATCATGTTTCTGTGGCGTTCCTAGACTCTTATTGGAAGATCCTGCTGGCTCTTGGACTGTGATGCAGAATGTCCCTTACATTCATTAGTAGCTTATATTGGAAGCAGAGGGCTTCTGAGCTTTTCAGCTGTAATTCAACAACATTAGTCTTAGGCAGGAAAGTGAAAATTTATTTACTGAAAGTAAAATATTTGTTTTGGCCAGAATGCAATTTTTGGCACTAGTACGGACGCCTTTTAGGTCAAATTTTGGTAGTAGGCTAGTAAGCCTGTGATTACAAACAGGCGAATTTAATGAAAGTTCAGTCCAGTCTCATTCCTCTTGGTGTAAATCCAGAGTTATTTTGCCGAAATCCATTGCAATCTGACTAAACTGTTTCTAGGGTCTGCCAGTGGACGCAGTATTTGGTGTTACCAGCCCAGAGTACGTGTATATTTAGATTTTCTCATTATTACAGAAATTAAGAAAAAGTAGCCAACCCACTTTACAATTATCTATGAGTCTAATGGCAACCTAGCACTCCTAAGCAGGTGACATAAACTCATGTTACTGATGTGACATTTATCTGGTTTAGTAATAAAGATTAGCTGTAACAGCAACAATAATAATGCAAAAATGACCTCCCGAGGAAAGTGAGGATTACTATCCCCTTTATGCTGACAAACTGAATCCAAGAGGCTAAACAGCCTGTCTAGCTCTTCCATGTAAGGTAGAAATGAGAGACACGTGCACAAATGATGAATTATGCCACCTGCATAGTATTACTTGTGACTTTTTGATCAAACTTTGCTGTACTACTACTTCAAAGCTTGTGGAGGTAATCAAACCAAGACTGAGTACTTCCCTTCCCTACAAGATGAAATTCCTGCATGTGCTACACAGGAGATGAGTTTAGCAAAGAACATTCGCTGCATTGCACTCAAAAAAAAATTTTTCTGCTTGTATGTAATGAGATGTTTTTTTAAACCAAGACTGAGTACTTCCCTTCCCTACAAGATGAAATTCCTGCATGTGCTACACAGGAGATGAGTTTAGCAAAGAACATTTGCTGCATTGCACTCAAAAAAAAAAATTTTCTGCTTGTATGTAATGAGATGTTTTTTTGCTTTGTTTTCTAGTTGGTCACCATCTTCATGCTTCCTTTTCCAAAACGATAGCTGTTAGCAAGGACCATACAGTTCCTGTAGACGTTGCCCGTATATCTGGCCTTCAACAGGTCAGAGAAGACAGTAATCGTAAGTTTGGAGTCCCTAAGAGTTAGTTTCCATGTTTTCCAGGAGACTGTGTTGGCACTAAAATACCTTGTACAGTGGTCACCTGCTAGAGAGGCCTAACTACCTGGGCATGCTGGGCCACGCAGACCTCTTGCCACTCTGCTGAACTGGCACTCTCATTCAGAAAATTAACACAAATTTTACTCACTCCAGAGTTTCACCTCTCTTTTGAGTGTCCCATCTCTTGGACCATAATTTCCAATTTTGATTCCCTAAATTAACATTAACATTTGAAACAGGAGCTAGATAGTTAAATTTAATAGGATAAACTTACTGTGGAGGCTCTGAGCATGCTGCAGTGATAATGTCAAGCACCCTAATGCAGATACTTCAAGCTTAGTGGTAGGTATTAGCAGCTTTAGCAGCTAAGGTTAGGAATTCTGGTTTACACTTTTAGATCTGGCCTGTGCTTTTAGACATCAGAAATTATTTAAGCAGCTATTAGGCCTGCAACAAATTGCAGTGGAAAGATCAACAGAGCATGGAGAAGCTCTGTTTACAAGGTACCAGGAACCACTTGCATAACGAATTTGTCAATGATTTATAAAGTATACAGACACAGTATCATGGAAAGTCTCACTCAAAACAATTGGTTACTCATTACCACGTTGTTTCAGTGATATTCTCATCTTACTGGATGTGCTGGACAGCAGGAAGGCCTGTCCATCTCTATAGCACCTGATGATCCTTGGACAACTTTGTTGCCCTCTCTGTAAATTAATGTCAGCTTTCCTACAGAAGATTAGGACTGCCTACTGAAGTACAATGCCTGTTTTATTTGCATGTTCTCTGGGAAACAGTTTAGAGAGCATCCATATCAAACAATTTCTGCACTGCAGTATTTGTACCTCAAAGAGTTAGGTCAAGGGTTTTGGATCAAATCCTAGCTGAGACTGCGTACGTCATGGGGCCCAGGGAGAGAAGCATTAAATTTCTTGCTTAAAATTGGCTGTTAAATGCAAATGCATCATCCTTTGTGTTATATAAAATCCAAGCTGAGTGTTCTGTATTTTCTTGAGGCAGCAAACTGTTGAACAGACTCCCCTTCATTTCAAGGTCTTTCAGTCAGGCTCTTGATGAATTCATTAAACTATATATTCATTATAGGTGATGAAAAGTATATAACCTTTCCGGGAGGGAAGTGGTCTGCTCCATAAATAAATCTAGCCCTGTAAATTAAAGATATGCTAGAATGAAATACCTGGATCCAATAGTGCTGTAACTTGAGCAAGGCAAGCGTTTGTAATGGTGGCTTTGGGAAGGAGGTTACTCTCAGTGGAATGGATGAACCTTGCTAAGTAGCCTGATAGTCTAAAAATCCGGGCTGCGCTGGATCAGGGGAAGAAGTAAATCCCAGCATTGAGGTCCCTCAGGGAGGAAGCCCTGCCAGAGTTTCTCATTTGCTATATATTGAGCTCCTGTCTGAGCATGACCTCAGATCAAAAGCACTGCAGTACTAAACTAACAGAGAGGCCTAACAAGTAGGAAAGTTTTGGATTATGTTCTGAGAGGTCATCTCTTACCATCTGTGTCCTTTAGGAGATCAGAGGACAGGTACTGATGGAACACTCTCCCTAGTTACTTGCTCTATTTAATACTGAATCCATTGCTTTCTGTATTGTTCGCAGTTCCTCGTGACTATGAAAACTGGCTTCAGCATTGAAAGCACTGTAGTAGTCTTAAGGAAGAATTAATGAGTCAATGAGTTCTACACATCCATGTTGCCCAGAAACATAGAAAAGTGCATGGTCTTTCTCACTGTTGTTTTCAGGCCAGCTACGATCAGGTGGCAGCTAAGTACTTAACCAGGTCCATATCCAGTAACGTCAGGTGAGAAACATCAGACGTACTCCTGTGCAAGAAGGTCAGGTATAGCCTTTGCTGTATCTTGCTAGTGGTTTTCCTGACGTGCCGGTACAACTTTGGCTTCTGTGGGTTATACTTCATGTGTATCCTAAAAGCAAAACATCAGTCAGCCCCTAATTTAACTGGAGACTTCAAAAAAGCCCCAATCCTCTACTTCTATTATCAAGATTTCAACACTTCAGTGTATTGTTTTGGGTTTTTTTCTGTTTTGGTCATGTCGTGTGTCCCACCCCACCTGCCCCCAGTGAACTGTGAAGCTTTGCGTACTTTGGTTCTAAATGTAAGTGCACTGCAGCCATCAATCCAAGGCGCCATTTTCTGACCTTTTTCTCAGTGGCAGCTTGTTCATGGTATCATTGTCGAATTTGTTGGCAGAGGGGATTGGCCACAATTGGTATACTCCACAGCACTTGCTATAGCGGCTGGATGCCAGTGAAGAATGTTTTATAGCAGTGGCAGTGTTACAGCATCTCAGTGTTTTTTCTTAATGATTGGACGCAATCCAGTCACAAACATGTTAGGATACAAAAGTAATCTGTGTTCGTGGAAAAATAAACATCCCAGCTAACACCTAAGCAAATCCTCCTCAGTACTCACTGTGCCCAAGGTATGAGCCAGATCAAGTACAGAGAAACAAATACTGTCCTCATATAACGGTTCACATGAAAGCTTTACTGTATTAAATCTCTAGTTGTTTTACATTTGAGTACCAATTCATGATACAACCAACTTAAATCTATTAATTGCTACTTTAATTTTCTTAAGTTGGGACTCTCCCTCCCCACGCTCTCCCAGTAACTGAGTTTTGATCCCGTGGAACCAATCCTGCTCTCAATGAAGCTCTCAGGAGCCCTGCAAAGCTACTGTAGACAAAGGGGCTATAGTCGGTCACTTACCAGACACAATGTACTTTTTTTACGTTTAGTGTGGACTCAAAATACAAGCCACATATTTTAATTTTAGCATGACAAGTCGTGCACCCACAAATCATGCTGTTGTCATCAGGGTCTTAAAAAAACATACTTCTCAAGAGAAAAAGTAGACTAATGCAGTTAAACAAAGTACATTACAGGAGAAGAAGAGGAAAATCCACAAAGGCGGAAGTGGAAATCAGCATACTACTTATTAGTACCTTTTAAAATCTCTCTTCTGTGCCTGAAGTATTAAATAGTGGGGTGGAAAAATATAGTCTTCCTGCAGGAATGTATTGCTTCCTTCAGCATTAATATCAGCGTCTTAAAATGAAAGCTTGTCAGTGTGTGAATTGTACTCTTACTGTGGTGCAAGCAAATGCTTCGTGCTATTGAAAGAGCTTTCCTTAAGAAAATGCAGAGGCTAAGATGGTAAATCTTTTGAAGTTGCTCCTAAACATGTAATATTTAGCTTGAGAAGCAATAGTGAGGAAATGAACATGATAAGAGCTCATTCAGTAACAGCCCTAAATTGATTATTTCCTTCCTTATGTAAACTTATCAGTCAGCCCTTTGGGCTCACTTCCGAATACCAGCTCAGCACAAGAGTCTTATCACCAGGAAATGGAATGTAAAAGCCCTGACAATTTTGATAAGGCACGTACTTTGCTTATGATCCGATCTCTCCCCTCCTCCCTTTTAAATAATTCATCTGCACTAAAAGGGGAGATGCCCGCCCTCTAACTTTTGTATACGTGTAAGTTGGTGGTGTTATATTCAGAATAAACCCTGGTGGTTTATTCTGCTGGTTTCTCAGAATATTCGTAGGTAAAGAGACTAGAAGGTATATTGACAATTATAAGCAGCTTTGGAATGGAGTGACGTAGTGCTCTGAAGAGATTACTTTTGAGTTTTCAGAGACATTTGTATGTGTTTTAGAGACAAGCTGAAGATTCTCACTAGAGCGGATGCCCTAGGAAACTTAAGACAGTCTGTTTTTATTTGCCACCTATACCCCTTTACCCCACCCATGATGCCATGGGTCTTACATCTCCATGAGATGGCAGAACCCAGACTGAGTAAGGGTCCAGCAGCTCACAGTACAAAAGACAAACAAGCAAACTAAAAAAACCTACCATGCGAACACCAAACCACACACGCAAACGTACTTATGGCAAAAGAAAATTGGCAAGCAAGCTCTACCCGCCAGCCACTACAGCCTAAAATTTCACAGGTCTAGCAGCCAGAAAAACAGCAAAGCAGCCCAAAATACAAATTTAACTTCATTCACTTGTCCCAGTAAAGTAATAATTTAAAAGTATACGTAACAAGTTTTGTGGTTCATTGCATACCAGGACAGCAAAGCCTGATAAAAGTGCTCAAATGACAGTACTGTTTTTGTTCGAGATGTGATGACATGCTCCTTAAGCAAATGTTATAGGCAGCAAATCCATGACCCAGTAAAATACACTCCAGACCATCAAAGTAGTTCTACAGCTTGATGAAATCCACTCGTCTCTAGTAAGAATGACCTAAAACTCTTTAGAGGAAAAAAAAAAAGTGTGGTGGAATTCAGAAAGAATGTTTTTTAAGCAAACAGTGACATACCAAAGTTGAGCGTAACTTTTCCAGTGAAACCTAAAACTAAGCCAGACTTACCTGATTTATTTTCTCCGCAGAAACTCAGCTTTTGAGTCATTTTATGCAAATTAGGAAAAAATCATGACTGAGGCTGAACTGACATGATTTTGATTGGCTACTTAGCAAAATCTCCTCTCAGGAATACTCATCATCAAAACGACATCATAAATCAAGAGGAGGCTTAATCCTGACAGTGCTGAAGTTCATGGCAAAGATACCATCGATTTTAATAGGGTTAGGATTTCTCCAAAATTTTCATGGTGCTTTGCATGAGGAAGCCCCTAGACTTCTTCACAAGACATCCTAAATGCATACTGTGGAAGCAAAGGTCTGTTGCAATGGCAAGTATATTTGGTGAAGCAGTGTGTGACAGAAAGAAGACTGGAAAAAGGTCACGGAGGAAACCCAGAACGTACCTATGTACACCTGAGCACCCAAAGGAAAGGAAGGCTTTCTGGTGGAAGGCTGGCATCCGAGTAGATGAATTTGTGTTGCCTGTGCTCTTTCTTTGTGCACAGTATGAACTTTCATAACTCAGCTTTCTATGCCATACTGATACCACCACACCTGTAGCAAACTGTATGTACCAGTAAGAAAATTGTGTTAATGTTTTGGAAAAAGAAAAACAGAATTAAAAGGGATCTGGAAAAACTATAAATTTGCTAGGTAGCAAAGTAAAAGAGGGTGTAACTGCATTGCCAGTCATTTATTTTTTCAGGCCTACATCAGCAAAGTCCTCGGGGAAAGGAATTACAGTAGGAGATACTATCTTATTTTAGTGCTGTATTTCCTATCTTAAATTAATAGAGTGTAGCATTTTCATTATAATTGATACAATCACTCATGAGTCTATTTTGTTACACAAGTGAGTAAAGAGCACTTCGCTGCTCTGTGAAGCCTGGCTTGTTTTATGGAGTTTAAATGACGGCCTTCAAGATATTAGTAAGGTAGACAAATACTATTGCTGAAATTTTCAGTCCAACAACCAAATTAGTGTTCAAAGCAGAGCACAGACGGAAGGGCTGGGACTTTGCGCCCGTTTCTGTAAATGCTGATGTTTGGGTTTAACTCCATAGGGAAAAAAATTTAGTGGCTTCAGATACTCTACAGCAACTGGCTGTGGCATGCATGGGTTTTGCTTTGTGACACAGAAGCTCGAGCGCTGGAGAAGTGCACAGCAAATCATCAGATGGTCTGTAACAGCACAACCCCTGTTCATAATAGGCTTTATTGGTAGTGATAAAAATGAGGGTGGCATTATACTAATCCGTCATTGATTGCTTGAAGGCAGAGATAGTTCCCAGCAAAGCTCAGCTGTCCATCTGTGAGCTGATGGCTGAGCCTCTTTGGGTTGGGTTCTGCCGCCTTTACTGAATGTAGGACCATGCTATGAGAAGAGGCACACTGGAAAATTTTTGTGATCTCCTTGAAGGTGGCAGAATTGGGTATTTATTTAGGTCAAATAGACTCAAGTATGTGGAGATCTGGGAAGCTTATGCAGTGCACTGGCTAAGTGAGCATGGTATGAAGGAGCTACATCCTGCCCAGCTGAGGAGAGGCACGGATGGAATAACCACACACTCTCTCAGTAGGTGTCTGCTGACATTTTATGGTGATCTGGAGACAATTGTGTGGCCAGAGACTTTCTAATAAGAAGATCTGCAGAGTCCCAATGAATTCCCCACACACGCCCAAAAACTTATGAAAACAGACCAAGCCAGAAGATTACAAAGATTTTCATATCTTGTGCTTCTTAATCATGAGGTTTTGGAAACACGTGAAGATCACCTACCACCCAGGCTAGCCTTCAGGCTTCTGTACTACTTTGAAAGAGTTTGGGCTGAATTCAGGTCTCAGGTATTTTAAAAGATAAACCAGTACATGTTATTGTCTTGAAATGTGCAGGAACTGTTTTAAGGAGTTCAGTTTGTCTGTTTGGGTTAAGCATTAAGTCAGCCTGGTTTATTAACTAACAATAAATGTTTCCTTCTTTGCTGAACAGGAAAGCTTGCACAAGGATTCCATCAGGTAACTATATGTTTATAGCCAAAATTAATTGCAAGATAGTTTTCTTGCTCCTGAGTTCAGCTTTTGAAAGAGCATTTCCGTTACTTCTCTTCGTCCTTTTTTACAAGCTGCACTTTTTTCCCACCAATTAAATATAATCCTTGCTAATACATGATCCATTTCCTGCAGTGTTGCCAGTCATGAATAGCTGCTGTAAAAGATGCAAGTCTTGAATCAAAATGCGTTTATTGTATACTGTAGCTCTAGTGCTGGTAATGTATTTATTAGATCTGTGAAGCTGCATCATACATTGTCACCTGCATTTCCAACAGGCAAATAAGAGGTCAGGTGAGCAACATGTGTTCACTTTGCGGGCTATCACAAGATTCAAGGGAGTGGTGTAAGTCAGGAGCCTCTCTGCCAGCTGGTGTGATGAGCCATGAGGTAACGTATACGTAGTGCTCTGTGCCAGACTCAAGCGCTGAGGAACGGTGCAAAGGTTGTGTAACATGGGGGACAGCGTGTAGCTGCTCCAGCGAGAAAAGTTGCCAGGGAAGGGTTGTGGCCTATCTTACTTGCATGCTTCACGTGGCAACATCATGCTGTGGAAGCAAATTATGATGACCTCCTGGGGCCATCTTCTCAGTGTTGTTTAGCGCCCTGTGACTGGAAGTGCTATTGTCAGATCAGGTGCAGGTTGTTCCTTTGTATGAGAGCCCTCCTGCTTGCTTGAGAACCAGCTGTTTGCAGTCAGGACACGTAATACAAGTGAGACAATTGAGATCTGAATCACTGCCAGTATAAGTGGTGAAAATAACCTGTTGCAAACCAGATTCTTGTCCATCTCGGATGGCATCATGCGATAAGACACGATCTAGAGAGGCTTCACAACCAAGCTGAAGATAGGCATTAAATTGACCTCTGGTTTGATGTGGTTGTGCAGTGTGGTTTTGTTCATGGCCCCATGAGTGGCATAACAAAAAACTTTGCACACCAATCTGTGAGGTTACTGTATTTTAAATATATCTTGAATTCTCCACTCTACAGAAGCTGTACCATGGAGCAGACCTATTTCCTCTTTTGGAGAATTAATCTTGTATATTAGCATTACCACAAAGCCTGAGGAAGCTGCCTCCCCTTCCATTTCCTTTTCTTTTGTGGTAGATCAGTTATTCACAGGAGGTTCTTAGTTTCTGGAACGAATGCTTTGTTTTGCAAAACGTTGTTCCACCCCTGCTGTCTAGTGGAGACCTGTTCTAAGCTCTGTCACCAGCTGGGAATGCGCACAGGCAACAGAAATGCTTTTCTTACAAAACAATCTTTGCAAGCATTGCATCTGCTCCCTGCCCTAAAGAGGAAAGATTTTGTTGAGAACAAGTAGACGTGTATGCATTTCCCTTGGGAAATTCTCCTTAGTGCCTTCAAAAATTATTGCTGAAGATCTGCCTTTGAGGAAATGGCCTGCACATCAAAATAGGCAAAGAGATTTCTCGGACATCTTCTGTCACGATCTGTGACACTTCAGTGCTAGTCAGTTGTGAGCTGTTCTGCTTTTAATGGTTCCAAAATCTTGAGTCAATTCTGTGAAGTACATTTTACTTAATTACATCTGATAGTAGAGTTTCCATTCCTTCAGGTACTGGATTTCCTGCTAGTGATGGAAATAACTCATTTCCTTTCATAACCAATAATCATAATGACTGTAATCTGCACTCTGTATGTTTATTTTGTGTGGCATCATTGACTCTTGAGACTTGCATATCCAAAGGTGACTTTGTCCTGATGCGAATACATGGATATTCCCAGGATCTGCATTGCCTTGTATAAGTTTTAAGAGGAAACCATATGCTAACATGGAAGATAAGGAATATAAGAAAAGCTTGTTATAAAGCTGGAAACAAGTCTCACCAAACCTCAGATACCTTTTTTTTTTTTTTTGATTGAATGGAAACAGGAAAAAATGTTTCAAAGGAACTGACTGTGCCTAAGATATGATTCAGGCTCGTAGATAAATTTGTTCAGCATAAAATGTTTTGCAGAAGACATGTTTTCATTGAAGGCTGTGAAATGAATGGGACAAAGATAAAAATAATAATTATAAAAAAAAAAAATCAGGATCCTCTGTGTCTCATCTTTATGCATCTGTCCTGGTGCCGTGTAGATAGTTTCTGCATCACGTCTGTTCTATAGAAATTGGACATGCTTTTTAATTGTCTGAGGGCTTGCTGAGAAATTGGTTTGTTAGGGTTACTGCAAATAAAAGAAGATCTCAGTAGTCAATTATTTCTTTGTCTGAAAAAGGTCATTAAATTTGATGATAGAAGCTGTCAATGTATAAAAATATACAACTGAATGGAAGGTGAGAACAAATGCTGACAAGTGTAGTATACAGCCAGTGCTCTTGACAAGACACAGGATTGAATTGAGCAAATGGCTCATAAAGCTCGTTTAGCAGAAGGACAGTAAAATCCTTCCTTTAAGGTGATTTAGCTTTTTAGTAAGCATTTATATGGAGACAGGGGTCCGCCCTGGTAGATGGGGGTGCTTGCTTTTACTAGGCACTGCAGACAGCACTGCAATATAACTTTAGTTTATTATAGCACTAAAACTATTAAACTGTTACAGTCTTTTTTTCACTTGTGGTGAGGTTTGTCTCTAAGCAAAAGGGGATAGCCATTCCGTTCCTATGCTGGCTATTGTTTTTGATGGACAGACATCTCTGTGTCTTTTTTAAAAGCGTGAATTCACTTTGTGCAAAATGGCGGCAAGGGAAAAATGATATGGAGTTAATTATAGAGGTCGATTAGTAACTCACAACTACAGTAGCTCCACTTCACTTAGAAAAAAAGTTACACCAGTTGCTCCGTTCTCTGCCTTATCAATTAGCATCATCCAGTTGATAGCAATTAGCGATAGACAGCCACAGGGCTGTCCAACTCCCTGGGAGACAGGCCAAGAGCGGTGGTGGGTGCAGAGAGAGCCCAGGTTAGGAGCCCCCCCACGAGGATGAGGATCTGACGGATGCCCCAAGTAGCAGATAGCTATGGTGTCTGCTGCAGGACGTGGCTCCAGGAGGCAGTTCCCTCTGTGGATAGGTGTGGGTGTTGGATATGTGGAATCCCCAGATCCCTCGGAGTCAAGTCTCCAATAAGGCAGCTGACCATGTTGGACTGAGATGGGGGGCTGTCTAAGCAAAAGGCCACCAGGCTGCTCCTCAATGGCAGCAGGCCCTCTGTCTGATGGCCTGGCCAGCTTGTGTCCAGCACTGGTGTGTCACCACTGCTCATGGTAAAAGACTGCTCCTCCTAGCTGTGCCCCTGCCTGTCCAGTCCCCCATTCGGCGGGCGGCTCCTGGAAGGTGCCGGCAGGCCCATGGTCCTGGGTTCACTCAGTTGTTCCAGTTTGCATGCTTATTCTGGGGAGATGAACAGAAACTCTCATTCCAACTTGTAGAAGTGTTTTCCAGGGTCACTCTGAGGTCCTCTGAGTCACTGAGGTCACTTTGACATAATGTAAGTGTCTTTAAGAGTCCTTTGAAAATTACTGCCAGCATTTTCTCTGACCAGGGCATTATCTGCTTACTGAATAAAAGGATGTTTTGTAATATTCACACATTTTCTGTCAAACTGAATGAGGTAAAGGTCTTGCAACATGAAAGTCCTCATTTGGACTGAAAGCTCATCTTTAAATTCATGAGTTGTGTTAGAAAAAAAATCTAAGAACACTGACAAATCACTTTCAAAAACAGATTTACAATAAAATAAAAATCTTTATTGATTTTATTCAACTCTCTTCAGGTAGAGTGTTCAGATGAAATAAGATTTGTCTTCCCATTTGTTGTCGTCTTCTTGTGTTAAGAAGAGACGTGTCCACTCTGTAATTAGCAATCTCTGTTACAGAAGCTCTCACGTACTTACTTTGTTGAAAAGAAAAGGAAAAAGAAAAAAAAATAGGCTGCCATCAGAGGCAAACACCAGTCCTAAATCGAGGTCAGGTGCTGGGGGTCTGGTTCAGCGTGACAGAAATCCTAGTGCTGTGCAGAGCCTAACCCAAAGCTGCGAGCCCCAGATATGATGCTGACCAGTGGCATAAACTAGCCGGCACTGTAACCCGTCTCTGTGAGTCTCTCCTCAGCAGGGTAGCCACCTCATTCCCAAGAAAGTCTCAGCTGTAATCTGAATGCTTTAGTTTAGTCCAGGAACATCAAGAACTTGCAAACTAGAACACACATCTGTCTCATATGGACACCAACACGGGCTTTAAGCTGTCTTAGAGACTTTTTCTAGATCTGTTTTTTCACCTTTTGCTCTATGACAAATTCCAGTATATTCATATTAGCAGATTGTTCTTACCATTCTTACCCACAAAATTGAGTATGTTTTCTACTATATCTATCTCACTCCCAGACAGAAAAAAAATTATAAACAGTCTCATATATCCCATGTTAGCTAGGTCAGAAAGCACTGTTTAAGTCACGCCTACCATTAGTCAGGTTGACCAGTCTACCCTGGCATACTTAACTTTAAACCCATACCTGACCTTAAGTCTAGCATGATGGTTCTGTTCAGATCAGACTCTTACGATTTCAAGCCCTTGTGGTCCTTCTGGAGACACTTACTAATTTAGGACTTTGAGTCATTTAATGTCTTTTGCAGCTGTATAATTGAGCATTATACAAAATGCGTCAATTTTTATTAAACCACTGTCTGTGAGCAGCAACCCAGCAGGTATGTTAGGAAAACATGGTGGAGAATGTAAGCTCTGTTTCTTAAGTGGGTGAGAGACAATTACTTACTATATTTTGAGAGCACCTGGCACTAAGTCTGTCGGCCATCAGGACAACTTAAGTGAAAGTGGTGTTTATCACAGAGTTACGTTAAGTGGATTTCAGCGCACCAGAAATAAACAAAACAGCCTCTGGAAAAGTTTCAGGACTTTCAAACTGGTGAGTGCTCTGGTGTTGCAGACAGGTCATTTATTAGGAGCCAAACAGTCAGCAGAAATGACAATGTGTGCTTTAATGTTTATTGGTTTCTTTCTTTTGTTTTTGTTTGTTTCCTTGTAAAGAAGGTGGATTTCATAGAGTTGTATTAGTGTGCTACCTTTCCTCTCGCTTAAAAACCATCTCTAGCCTACCCATCTGACAGATCCTACATCTTCTTTCCGATACACTCCTTTGCTCTCCTCCTCATAAAGAAACCTCTCCTTTGCTGCTTTGCTTTTTCTTATCTGACACGAACGAGACAATTCTGGTTTCCTGTAAGTGTGGTAAACCATTTAGATTTTTACTAACCATTGTGATGCGTGCTGCACGGTTTTCAGAAGTGGTATTTTGCTAGGTGATCTAAAATGGACAGATTGCGTGCTACAAATTCCAGGATGCAACCGTCTTGCATCTTGCTTGCAAAGGTTGCAAGATTTGCATATTGGCTGTTTTGTGCAACTAGAAACACCTTTCTAGCCACAGAATGGACCTCCCACTACTCCTAGCCAAATATCACTTCTTCATTTCAAATTAAGAATGTTGAATCATTTCTGAGTTCAGCATGTTACCCAATTTACCAGACCCAGCAATTTCAAGAAGTCCAAGATGGAAATCCAGGACTTTGTTTTCAGGTCGGTGACAGTGGTGGAGAGTTTGTAAGACATCCCCTTAGCTTCTCCTTTGATCTGCTAAAATTTCTAGATGCGGAATGTGTCCCTACATTGCCTTAAAGTTCTCTGTTGCAGAAACAAGCATCTGATGGGAGGAAGCTCATGCAAGCATTGTCTTGTCGGTGATCTCTTGTGGCAGTTGCAGTTGTTCTCTCCAAATTTGACATGAGAGGATGAGTGTGGATAACTAGGAGAAGGTCATGGTAAAAAACCCAGTTCTACTGCACTTGTTCCTCCCCTACTCTGAGATTCCCGATATACCTTATTCAAGTGGTATAAATTACTGCTGGCCCTGGAAAGAATCTATATTCAGGCACAAAAATGTTAGAAATAAAAGTCAAATCCACTGGACATAAACAACTCTAGGATGTGTTAAAAAAAGTGAAATTTTACTGTCTTGCCCTCTGTCATTAAAATGTGAACATTATTATAGTTTTCTTTCTTAATACTTAAGGATTTTACATTGAAGTCTAAGAAAACTTTCAGAAGTACCTTTTCTCGAAACTTTGCTGCTATGAATATCATTACTATCAAAAAAAGAAAAAAGTCAGCATTTTCACCTTTTAATGGCATAGTATGAGGCAAAATGTAGTTTTGATTCTTAGCAATTTCAGTTTTTTAATGGAAAACTTATTTGCATCTTCAATTTTACGTTTTGGGATAAAACTTTTGCTTCTCTCTGGTTTTGAAGTCCAAGCACAATATTTTAATTCCTTTAATTATGCCATAAGAATTTAATAAATAAATACTATTTTTTTCCTATTGTTTCAGTGCATTTATGCTAGATAGAACGTCATTTTGATCAATGATGCATTCAGTCTATCAATTACAGAATCCTCTAGAGTTTACAGATAGGAAGACTGATGGATTCAGTGTCTCATATGCAGCTGATTAGAAATGTGCGGTAAATTATCAGATAACAATTATCCCCAGTAGCTTTACACAGTATTTCTTGGGAATCATCCTGTGACTTTTTATTTAGAGCATCTGTCAGCATATATGTTATTAATTGCATTGGACTTCACTCAGCAGCCCCCATTCCCCTGTCTACAGAAGAAGGTAAAGAAACCTGCTAGATTATCTGTAGCACAGCTTCTTGAAAGAGACCTGCTTTCTCTTGTCTGATTTTTTTTTTTTTTTTTTTTGGTCTTGTTGTCTTTGATGAAAGTGAAAACACCTGTAACATGGCTGGCTGCTTACCTTTGGTATTGTTCTTGAAATATTTTGTGGTGGTGGTGGTGTTGTTGTGTGGTTGGGTTTTTTTGTTTTTTTTTTTTTTCTTTTTTTACTTAAAGTAGTAAAAGAATTCACTAGACAGGGAGTCAAAGAATACGTGAGGATGGAAAGGACCTCCAGAGAATGAGTGCAATCTCCCTGCTCAAACCAGGTCCAGCTAGATCAGATTGTTCAGTCAAGTTTTGAGCATCTTCGAGGATAGAGATTCCTCAACTTCTCTGGGCAATCTGTTCCAGTGTTTGATCAACCTTGTGATTAAAAAAGTTTTCCGTTTATCAGGTCTGAACTTTTGGCGTTCCAACTGGTGTTCATCATTTTTCAGTTTCTCTTCGTGCTAACTTCTGAGAAGAGTTTATCTTGATCTTCTTTATAGTCTCTGATCAGGTACTTGTAGATGGCAATGAGGACTCCCCTTAGTCTTCTTTTTGTAAGGCTGAACAAAGCCATCTCTTTCAGCCTGGCAAATGCTCCAGCCCTCTGAGCCTCTGGGTGGCCTCTGCTGGACTCACTTCAATATGTCAATATTTTTCTTGTACTGAGGGGGCCCAAAACTGGACACAGCAGTCCAGGTAAGGCCTCACAAAGACCCAATAGGTGAGAGCAGTCGCTTTCCTTGATCTGCTGGCTGCACTCTAATACACCCCAGGGTGTTGTTGACTTTCCTTGCCACGAGGGCACACTGCTGGCTCATGTTGCTCTTGTCAGGACCTCCAAATCCTTTTCTGTGAAGCTACTTTCTGTCAGGTCAACCCCCTGTCTCTATTGATGTAGTAAGTTACTTCATTCCAGATGCAGGACTCTGCTTTTGATTTTTTTAAACTTCATGAAATTCCTGTTAGCCTGTCAAGGGCCCTCCGAGTAGTAGCTCAGCCTTCCAACATGTCAACCACTCCCCCTAGCATGGCCTATGTAGTCTACAAACTTGCTGAGAGTGAACTCTGCCCCATCAGCCATGCCATTAATAAAGACATTAAACAGCATTGGCTATAGTATCAATCCTTGAAAGACGTTGCTAGTAACCAGCCACCAGCTGGACCTCAGCTCTATGAGCCTGGAGATCCAGCCAATTTCCCACCCACTTCATTATCAGCTTACTCAGTTCATATCTAACTTAGTTCTAGTTTCAACTCCAGATCAGCTCTGGTTTTCCCAGCTCCATCCCTGCACGCTTGAGCAATGTCACTATATTCCCCCAAGTAGTCCCTCCCTGCTTCCTCCCTCTGCGTGCTTTTTGTGTTTAAACTCGGTCAGGATTCCCCACCCTTCCATGTTGACCCTGTCCTGTGCCTTCTTGACATTCTCCACCTCAGTTTGGTCCATTTTTGTTCTTTGAGAAGGGTCTCTTGCCGTATCAACTAGTTTGCTTAGTCTCGTTGGCCTCCAGCCCAGTCTCCCATGGGATCCTGCCCAGCAAATCTGTGAATAATCTGAAATTCACCCTCCTGAAGTCCAAGGGCTGTGATTCTGCTGTTTGTCTTGCTCACTTCTCTCAGGATTTTCAACTTCTCAGTCTCATGCTCACTCACAGCTGCCCTTGACCTTCACATTTTTGACCAATTCTTCCTTGTTTGTAATGGGTCCAGCCGAACACATCCCTTAGTCAGCTCATTGATTACCGGACAGACCTAGTCCTCCCCAAGCCTTTCCTCTTCACCTGTGTCCCCAGACTTTATAGTCACTCTTGGTATGCTCACCCCTGTCAGTGTCATTGTGCTCGCATAAATGAACAGCAAAGAGTAATAGTTCAAAGTCCAGACAATCTCATTAGTGTCTCTGCAACATCCCAGACCAAACATCTATCAAGCAACAAATCCCCTGGGAGGTAAGACAGGTTGACAGGTTGGTCGATCCTTCACAAGAGAGTCTCCAATGGCTATCATCTGCCTCGTCTTGATGCAGATTTAGGCTTAGCTGGCTCTGATGCATCCCTTGATGGGTCTCATTCCTCCTCAGTTGTTCCTGGGGCACCATACATGTTTTGCAATTGCAGATCTGCAGAGATACAAGGAACCTTTCTTCTGTTGCCAGGAGTCACAAGTTTGAAGCACGACTTGTTCCAACAGCTGAGTTAATAACTAAGCTTTCAGCGGTTTTGGTAGCGGAGCAAAGCTGGCATGGGAGAGGTGAAAGAGGAAGATCATGTTGGGGGCATCAGACCTTGCAAGAACTCTGATGTGTGTTATTGGGCCAGGAAGGCAGAATGTGGAGAGCATAAGGATGAAGAAACTTTGCAAATCTGGGGAACTACCAGGTACACTCATTGAGTGCAGTGTGGCTACTGAAGGGAAGGGACAAGTAAATGAATCTGCTTTCAAGTGCTGAGGACGATCAGAATTAAGATGTCATAGAATAAAATAATCTCCAAACAACCATTTAAAGTTTTCCTTGCTTATTTCCACACCAGAGAGAGGCAAAATCTCCAAATTTCCCAAGCAACCAGATATTCCACCAAAATAAAGTCTTATTGAAAAGGTTGAGAAAATACCATGTATGATGTTTCATTCTGATTTTGATTACTTTGGTATTTCTCACCGTATAATAAATGAAATGAAAATAATTTTGAGCAGGAAAATTGAGGAGGAAACCGTTCTTCCTTTCCCTGTATTTGTAGGTAGATACTAAATTAATCTCAAAAAGAAATACAGCAGAAAAGGATTTATTTCTGCAAAATGTGTTTCTGTTAATGGTCCATATTACCTGTTGATGAATATCTCAGCAATTGTACTTTAGACTCTTCTCTTGAAAGAGAATGGGATACCTTTACTAGTGTGATGAGTATTACTCAGTCTTGAAAAGGGTGTTCTCTCTTATGCCTAAAATCTCCACAGGCCACGAAGACTGTTTACCCCTTTCTATTTCTTTATTTAAATCCTTTGATGACTGGACTGTGTTCTGGTAAGTCTATCTGTAATGTTAGTGGCTTAAATGCACTTTTTCTTCTTCCTTAACAAAGTGTAGTTGGTAAGAGGATGGAGAAAAGAGATATGACTGAAAATGTATGGTGCACTAAAAATGTATGATACACACTTTACATGTATATGCTTCATATGTAGTCATCACCACTCTGAAGTACTAGCTTCTACTTTGTGTGTTGTAAACCAGCTTCTTAATAATGAGTTTGTGAGATTTTGCATGTTAGAAGTCTCCCAGAGTTTTTCTAAATTGTAATTTTTTTGCAATAAATCACTGAAGATTAGAAAAGTGTATGTGCCTAAAGTGGGATGCCACTTGGACAGAATGAATTCAATGACATTGAATTCTTGACTTGTAACTAAGGCGGCTACTCAGGGTGGTTATCTAAAGTGTTGCATGCTTATAAATTTAAGGAATTAAACTTTGGAAGCTTTTGTCAGGGCCCTGCTTCAGCAAAGTCCTTAGTCTTATGTTTAACTGTAGATAAGGGCACACATTGCTTGTAATGTATTTAATAATGCAGTTTATTCTTTTCTAGAAACATTTTCAAAATCAGCTCCTGAGTCACTTTGAAGCTAGGGCAATTCGAAAACCTAGCAGTTTGTTGCAAACAGACTGCACTGTTGCCACAGGCTGTTGCAAAAAATCACAGTTGACCCCTGGTTCATCTGAACCACTTTCTAACGTTTCTTGTAGAATTTCCCCAGACAATGAGCCCATGAAAAATGTATGTTGCATTAAAAAAAACACCTTACAAAGCATCTAACCACAAGCAAAATTACAAGACCAAGTCTACCTTAAGGGGAAATGAGAAACAAAATGAAAAATCCAAGCTTGGGTCATAATGTTGCTTTCCTGTATCACAAACTCATTATGAAGGTAGCTTTTACTTAACCTCTTAGTTCTCACATCACTCATGTTAATGGCCAAGTTTCTGATACCGGTGACATTTATCAACTGATCATCTGTGACTCCATGAGTCACTGTCTCCAGGCTTGACATAAACCACCCAGACTCTGTGCTAGGGTCACCTGGACTTTGTCACTATTTAACAATTGAAAAGGAACAGTATTTTCTTAAAGCACAGGCCAGACCCTCTAGTGATGTAAACGAGCACAAGAGAAGCAAAGTCAAGAGAGCGCTGATGTTTCCTAATGCTTCAAGGCAGCTGAGCAAAGGGTGAAGCTTTGTTTTCCCTCTGTGCTTTCTTTTCTTTGCCCTTTTGTCCCTTTGCTCTCTTCAGTTAAATCAAACATACCTGGGTACATGCAGTAGTTGAAAAGAAGCTGTCGATTTATTGCATCCAAATACTAGGATGCACTGACTATATAATAGATGAAAAATGTTGGGCTGTTCATCTTTTGCTCTGCCTATAATGTAAATCTAGGAGTAATGACAAGATATTTGTTTTCCTGCTTTTAAAGAGAAGCCCTTCTGAATGCAGAGTGGTTATCTTGGTGCTTTTTTAC
Source organism: Phaethon lepturus (assembly GCF_000687285.1). NCBI lineage: Eukaryota > Metazoa > Chordata > Aves > Phaethontiformes > Phaethontidae > Phaethon > Phaethon lepturus. The sequence continues at coordinate 26,788 of NW_010541032.1, forward strand.
AGAGCATAGAAAGGTAATGTAGGAGTAGCACATAAGAAGGAAGTTTTTTATTTACCCTGCTTTTTAATATAGTGTTGCATTATAATATAATGGGACTCTTCAGCCTGGAGAAGAGAAGGCTCCGGGGAGACCTTATTGCAGCCTGCCAGGACTTAAAGGGGGCTGATAAGAAAGATGGGGACAGACTCTTTAGCAGGGCCTGTAGCGATAGGACAAGGGGTAGTGATTTTAAACTAGAAGGCGGCAGATGTAGACCAGATCTAAGGAAGAAAGTTGTCACGCTGAGGGTGGTGGAGCACTGACCCAGGTTGCCCAGAGAGGTGGTCGATGCCCCATCCCTGGAAACCTTCCAGGTCAGGTTGGACGGAGCTCTGAGCAACCTGATCTGGGTGAAGATGTCCCTGCTCACTGCAGGGGGGTTGGACTAGATGGCCTGTAAAGGTCCCTTCCAACCCAAACTATTCTATGATTCTATGATTTTGGCCATACAAATGTTATAACTCTGTGTAGAAGATGATTTCTTAAGAGGCAGAACATTCAAATTAGGCCCATGGCTAATTCTTTCCCATGCCCGCATCTGTGAAGAAAATTCTGTGGAAAGAGGGAGAAATGAAAAGGCACTATCTCTTCAAAGACAATTCACGTCTCAGTTTTTGTGCAGTTTAAAGTCTGTATCAAACCTGGGACCTGCAAACTGCTATTGCCCTCTTCACATAGGCTGCAATCTACTGTACTGCTTGCATACAGGTAGTAAGGCTATAGGTAGAAGAGGGCCCAACTGCAGCATGGGGGCCAAGGTTTATCAGTGAGCCAGAGCCACTGACAAAACTGTGTTGTCAGTCAGCCCTGTTCTTGGCAGCTGGTTTAAGAATACATACAGGCTTTTTCCAGGTCAGCTGGGGCTCCAAGCCCCGGGAAGTAAAAAATGCATGTTTAGTGAACTTCTTGAAAATTGCAGTTCTTGTATTCCTGACCTGATAAGTAAAAGATAATGATGAAGTTCAGAAATATGTAGTAGTGGAACTTTCATCTAAGTGCCTGGCGTATATTTTTTTAGTACATGAAGTCTTTAGAACATTAGACTAGGTCAGGAGAATCAGACCACTGACTCAGTGCAGAGAGTCTCTCATTGCCAAAACACTGTCTGAAACTTCTACTGGGAATTGAGTACCGCTGCTAGTGTGCAGCCACTGGTTAGTCAAAGGACATGCTTATCTCTGTGTCTCTGTTACTCTACTTCAGTCCTGCCCTGAAATAATGGGTCACAGGATCTCTTTCTGGAGCAATGGCAGAAGTCACCAAACAATCCTTTCAAATTATTCTGTTGACCAAATGAAGGCTTAACTCTTCTCTGAAGACAACAAGGCCAATGTAATGTTGAATGCTGTAATTAGCTCCATATGTTTTGAGGCATTAGGGTAGAGTGAAATGACCAGAAGTACACTAATAAATAAAGACCATATCCTGCTATTGATCTGCATGTGGAACTTACCTCTGAAATCAATAGGGAGCACTGAAAAAAATCAATGGCAGGATATGACCCTTAGATAAGCTAGTTTCAAATCATTCTGTCTCTCTACTACAAGAAGACGGGTTACTTTTGTGTTATCTAAGCCCTCAAACATCCTCAAGAAGTTTGGGAAATAGGAAAAAGCCGCACGGAAGGGAACCGATATAGAAAGATTTACATGACAAAATACTTGTGTTTTGTAAGACCTCGACTAGCCTTCATCAGCTCTCTGGATGAAACATTTAAACCGTTTCTTGTAATTGAGACCGAAAGTCTCTGAGAATACCTTGGGGAAGAGTGAGTGATGCGGTAAAAGGAACCAGTGTTTATGTGCGCTTCCTGCTAGCATTATCGATAACCTTGCCCTGCATTATAACATGGGGAAAACTCTACAGAAATTAGGCCTTCAGGCAATTGCTCTGAATGGGAAATCAGCCATGTGTTGAAGAGAAAATGGAGCTAGGAAGCTCAAGGGACACAGCATACCTTCTTTTCTGAGATATGGTTTTGATAGATGAGCACAGTATAGCATGGTTGTTTTTCCTCTACTGGATATCAAAAAGGCCTGTTTTTGCAACACTTAGGTTATGTTTCTTGGCTGTATTTGCTTGTGTTAGAACAGTGCTGGGGGGGATCTTGTGAAGCACAACACTGCAAACAGGGGCCTCCCCGGAGCGTGTTACAGCTCCCTTCAGGCTCGCAAACTTGATTTCTTTCCTTCAGAAACCAAAGTTCACTTGGTTTGGGCATATGGACGCCTGGATACCTGTCTAATATGGCATCAAGACGCAGCTGAAACTTAAGTGCGGGCCTAAGTGCGCCAGTCCTGTCTAACTAACTTCAATACTCCCATGACCTGAATCAACAAAGAGCTTTAAGATGGCTGCATGGATACTCCTCTGACTAATTGTTTTCTGCTGATGTGAGTATTCCAAAATTTGTTATTTGCTGTGAGAGAAATCTTCAAGCAAATGTTTCTCGGAGTGAGAAAAACTCTTTTTGATACTCCAGAGTTTTTTTGTGGCCTTACTGTGATGAACATTGTCAAATTCTAGTAATTTGGTACGAGGTATGCTTAATGCCAGGTAAAAAGAATTGCTATAATATGGAGAAAATTGTAGATTTGAACCTGAAAAAAAGTCAACTAAAAACATTTACGCAAAGAGTTTCTATCTTCAGAATAACTCTCTTTGCTTGCCCTTGCTTGTCTTCTTTTTTTTTTTTTTTAATTGCATGCACATTTAATGCACGTGAAATGTTTCACATTGCCAGACATGGTATAAGCCTGCACTCAGAGCCTTGTGGACTTCTTGTTCCTGATATTGGAAGATGTAATCTAGCCAAAATCCCCTCTAGATGGCTCTGATGCTTTCATTACATTACCAGTCTTTGCTTAGATCCTTGTCTGACTCTTTTCCCTATCTGTAGCTTTGTTCTCATTTAGAATTGTAAGTTTGAAGGTTCCCATTTCTTTTTATCCATGAAGGAGATCTATCTCAGTAATACAAGCTTTTGCATGCTGCCCCATTAGTGTCTCATCTTAATCCATGCCTTGAGGGTCCAAATCTAGGGAGGATAGAGTAATTCAGTCTCCATACAGATCTTGGACTCTTCTCGGACTGTGCCAACAAGTGTGCCAATTAAAATTGTGTTTTCATGACATTGCAAGCCAGCTCATTGCAGAGAATGTGGAGAATAAAATAGATTTATAATTTAGGTTTCAGAAAAAGAATGATTTTCCCTCCAAAATTATCTGACTTGTATCGTGTCATTGTTCATGATTTAGTCAGAACCTGGAATGCTACCTTCAGATTATGGAAGCTGGCAAAATTCATAAACTTGCAAAAGTGAAAATATTCACATAACTCTCGGCAAGAAACCAAATCAAACTATTCTTTTTAATTGCAGGTGAGTAATAGCACTCTTACATTTCATACAAATAACGTCAGCACTCTCCTGCTCTGTGATTGATGGGATGTTTTAAGTGGAGTGCTTTAGTTCAGCACAGCTGGACGTCTCTTGTTGGATTCCCCTCCTAGTCCAAGGAATTTTTTGTTTTAGATGTATTGGCAAGAGCTTACCCTGTTAAGGCTGAAAAACATCCCTCAAGAGACTAGATGTTGAATCGTCAACTCTTTGCTCCGCTAATGAAAATTGGAGATTACTGTTTGGTTGTTTGTCTGGTTTTTCGAACCAATTCACTCGGCCTTAGAGGATTGAATTGTAATGGTCTGTCACAAGTAACATGCCCGTAGCCTAAGCGCTTCCTCGTAGTATGTTCAAAAGGAGTTTTTCCTTTCCTGGGATTGCTGCCATTTTGTCGCTTCCCGAGGCTAGGACTAAGCAACCGGCTGCAGAATTAGGAGACCTTAGGAGGATTACCTCCTCTACCCCGCGTGTGTGGTGAGCGGCAGAGGAGGGCTCCTGTGGGGGTCATAGGAAAGGGCTGATAGGGAAAAGCACCCCTTTAGCTGCGCAGGTGCTTGAGAACCTAGCTTAAATCCAGTGCAGGTTCAAAGAAGGGGACTGTGCAGCACCAGTGCACAGTCCTTCGTACCGTCTGCAGGCCACAGTGCTTTGCCAAGCCAGCAAAGGGTATCTAGGGAGAGAAAACTGCTGGGTGTTTTGAGGAGGGAGGAAGACTTTAAACCGTTTCTGTTAAGCTTCCAAAAGGGAGGACTTCAATTGTTCAGCAGAAAAATGGCAGGATTCTTTGAGGATCTTACCACACTCCCAGCTATGGAGTTCATTTCAACTAGGCATATATGCACTGAGTGTATTACGTTCCCTAGCATCAGACTCCCATGGATTTATTTACAGTCTCTGACTAGAATCAACATGAGCTTTCAGAGCCCTGGAGTACATAATAACAGGAAAATCGTGGCTCTGGTTAAACACATCCCCAGGGAGAGCCTGGTAAATGTTCAGGGTAGTGATTAGGAAAGGTTAACTTATGATGTGACAAGGAAAGTAGTACAACTTAGATAACACTAATAAATGACACTGGTGCCAAAAAATGATAGATTATTCTGATGTGTTCTGTTAAAAAAGAAATAAAGAAACCAAGCAGTTTTTAGAAGAATATCCTGAATCTATCTGTGACTATGTGCAGTTACTTACTATTCTAGCATATTGATTTGGTTGTCTATGTGTGGAAAATGTATTACAGAAGGAATTATTTATTATATAAGGAATCATCTGGTGTGTTCCATGTAGGACAGGACAGTATACAAACTTGAAATTTGTGTAGCTGTAATGGGCGAGCACCCACAATGCCATTTATATTGGAGGAAAATACCAGTAGTAGAAAGCATTACTGAATGACTGAAAGCAAATTTGCAAGGGAGAGACAATTTTCTCTTTGCTGTAGTTGGTTTTATGCTCCATATATTGTAATCCTTAGATTATGGAGTGAGTAAATTGAATTGTGGGGACTTTTTGCCATAAACAAGCAAAACCCTAAGCTTTCAACACTAAAAAAGCCCTCTCTTTCAAAGATGAGCCATTTTGTAATTGCTGATTTTCTTATGTTAGAATTTACACCATAATCTTCTTTCCTTCCACTTCAGTTATATGAATTATTACTGCTGTGTTCCTGGCAAATAGATATTGTTAGACTTTATTCCTTGTTACGTTGTAAGCTCTCAGTCTTTTACAGACTTTCAGATATGCTCTCCCTCTTACACAGTGCTTTGAAATACAGATTTCAGCGTGAGAGTTCATAATGAAAAAAAAATTAAGCAACACTTTAGAATTTGGGATCTAAATAGTTCTGTCTTGTCCTGAATAATTGCTCAATATTCAGGACTTCCCGTTACTCTGATGGACTCAGCATGTCTGTTCAGTGCCAAGGACTGTGGTGCACAGATATCTGACTTGTCTCTGAGAAATCCTGGTTTGTCTGTGCAGTGCTGTCTGGAAATTGTAGAGCTGGTCTCACAACTCGAGCAGAGCCCTGCGCCGACACACTCCTATGGCATCCAGTTTGGCAATCAGTTTAGCTGCTGTTTATTTGGGTGTCACTGTATTACGCTCCACTACGCTGTGTAGACGTACTCAAGTTCTGTCTTTTATGGGAGTTGATGGAGACATGTCTTAGCATAATGGCAAACAGAGACTCCTTACCGATGCATCGAGATCCTGTGGGCATCTGTAAAAAGCTCTGTTTCCTCAGGTCTGGTCTTGAAGTCTGAAACAGATGTTTTATTACGCTTTCACTGACTCTAAGGAAAAAAATCTCTCCA